>NC_059366.1:32040000-32275000 GCF_019703515.2 Myxocyprinus asiaticus
AGCACAGGGGTGCAACCTCCCATCCGAGGGAGACAAACGCACCCAACCCCGACCTCCGACACGTCAACCTCAGCAACGAACTGGTGAAATGGATCAGGATTAATCAGAATGGGTGCTGAAACGAAGCAGCGCTTAAGTTTTAGAAACACAGCTTGAGCCTGTGTAGACCAAGCGAATTTAGTTTTTGTGGAGGTAAGGCTCGTCAGAGGTGTGGCTATCTGTCTGAAGTTCCAAATTAACTGCCGATAGAAATGGGCGAACCCCAGAAACCACTTGACTGCCTTGCAGGAATCCGGGGTTGGCCAATGCATCACAGCCTTAACATTATCGGGGTCCATTCAGATACCGTCAGGCGAGAGGATGAATTTGGATACTGTCAGGCGAGAGGATGAACCCCAGGAATGAAACCAACTGCCCGTGGAACTTGCACTTCTCCTCCTTGACGAACAGTCGATTCTCTAACAGCCGCTGAAGCACTCGCCTGACATGCTGAACATGGTCATTGATGTTGTGCAAGAATATCAAAATATCTTCTAAATAGATGAACATATCCCGGAGCATGTCATTGATGAGTGCTTGAAAGACGGCCGGGGTGTTGGACAGACCAAAAGGCATGATAAAATACTCTAAGTGCCCAGTGGGTGTGTTGAAGGCCATCTTCCATTTGTCCCCCTCTCTTATCCGAACCAGGTGGTAAGCACTGAGCAGGTCCAACTTCGTGAAGGTGGCCCCCTGCACGAGTTCGAAGGCTGAAGACATCAATGGCAAAGGATAAAGGTTCTTTACCGTGATGTCATTCAGCCCCTGATAATCTATGCAGGGTCTTAAGGAGCCATCCTTCTTCCCACTAAGAAGAATCCCACCAGAGATGAAGAGGGACAAATGTTACCTGCTGCCAGAGAAAAACTGATGTACTTCTCCATGGCCTGCCTCTTAGGTACCGAGAGCGAACAGAGACGGCCTCAAGGTGGAGATGTGCCAGGAAGCAGGTCAATCGTGCAGTCTTACTGGCAGTGCGGAGGCAGAAAAGCAGCCAGGGACTTGCTGAACACCGCCCTCAGGTCGTGGTAAACCTTGGGGAATCCAGTGAGGTCTGCCTCCTGTGACACGGAACAAGACAAGTCAGAGGAGAGAGCAGAGACAAGACATTGTATGAAGAAATAAGGGCTCCAAGACAAAAAAGTATTCTCTGCCCATTTCAAATGTGGATTATACCAACCAAGGGTGCCCAAGCACTATTGGAGCCGAAGGTGACCTGATGACCAGAAAACCTGACCTCTTCCCTGTGATTCCCTGAGATGGTGAGGACGAAGGGAGTGGTGGTGTGCGTGAAAATGGTGAGAGATGTTCCACAGAGGGTGTTGGCAGAGATGGGTTCTTTGAGTGGAGTGAGAGGAATAGACCATTTGGAAACCAGTACAAAGTCCAGGAAATTACCTTTAGCTCCAGAGTCGATTAGGGCAAACACAGAATGGACTTCCCTGTTGAACTGCAGTTGAGCAGGGTGTAAGGTCTTACTTTCTGGGGATTTTACCAAAGATGTTCCGCTCACCAGAAACCCCTCATCTACTGTTGAGCGCAGTCTGTTAACGGACAGGAGTTTACTCTGTGACCAGGTTGAACGCAGTACAGGCAGAGGCCATTTACGAGTCGTTTATGGCATTCTTAGACAGATAGTCAAGCTCTCCCAACCTGCATGGGCCCTTCAGCTGACATGGGTTCAGGTGGACTGGACAGAGAAGGTGCCCAGGCTCACAAAACAGGAACTTCTCTGGAAGAGATCGCCTTGCGAGGCAGACGCCTCACAGCAAGACGGTTGTCCACCCGAATCGCCAAATCCACCAACCCGTCAAGGCTCTTGGGGAGGTCATGAGTGTAGATCTTGTCCTTCACAGAATCCGAGAGCCCATTCAAGAACTGATCCCACTGTGCCTGCTCGTTCCAACCAAACAAGGCTGCCAGGGTACGGAATTCAATGGAATAATTTGTCACAGACAGGTTCCCTTGACACAGTTCTGGCAGCTTTCTGGCTGCTTCCATACCGGTGGCAGCTAGATAAAACACCTTACAAAGTTCTTCAGAGAAAGTGCGGAAGGACGAGCAGTACTGATGTTTATTATCCCAGACCGCCATTCCCCATTCACAAGCATTCCCCCGAGAGGAGAGATACCACATAAACTACTTTGGCCTCCTCATTGGGGAATGAGGTTGGTTGGAGAGAAAATGCCAGTGAGCATTGGGATATAAAGGAGCGGCAGGACTAAGACTCACCAGAATATGGTGTCGGAGGGTTCAGACGGGGCTCATGAAACCTGGCTGGAGTAACAGCTGATGGAGGAATGGCTGTAGGAGGAACGACGGAGGTGGAAGTCATGTTGGTGGGACCAGTGCTGGGAGAGATGTGCAGATGTTGTAGTAGTGAAGTTATCTCAGCTATCCATTCCGCCATTTCCTCTAAAGCATGACTCGTCTGGTTTAGCTGACTCTGTTGATGTCCAAGAATCGCCCTGTTTGATGACAGAATCGTGCAGCAAGATATTCTCAGCTGGGTCCATTTCTGGCCAGATTGTTCTGTCAGCATACGTCAGAAAGACCCAAGGATGCGGTGAATGAAATAAGTTCAGTTTAGTGACAAGCACACAGGGCAAAACAGAATTAATCCACACAAAAATGGTGAGAGGGGGAGCAAACAGTCAATATGAAGATAAAGGTGACAATGCCGATCAATGTGGGCAGGAGCGATGGCAGCTGGAACCAGGTAATTAATCCAAGGGTAAACACAGTTCATATAATAATCCACAAGGTTAAATCCACAGGCAGGAGGTCCACACACCGGTATCTGCGGTGGGAACACACTGGGTAGAGGAAACGCAGGTAGAAATAAACTTACAGGACCAACAGGCTGGTGAGACTGTGATGCGAAACAAATTAACAATCTGGCACAGTGTACGGGAAATGCATGGGTATAAATAGGCAAGGAAAACAAGTGTCAGCTGGTGATGATTAACTCGTGAGCGACGTGAATGAGCGTTCCCAAGGAAACGCTAATCACACCACTCACGCATTAAAGGGAAACACACTAGGAAATACATAAACATGTATACACGCAGGAAAACACCAGGCAGACTCACCAGAACCATGACAGTGACAGAAAATTTAGCATATTTCTCTCTTCTGCCTTAATCCACTGATCTCTATTGTTTTCCCCCTCTCTTAGACAACCATGGAAATGTAATAGTGGATTTTTTTCTAGTGCTGTTGGAGCAATGGGAACACAATGTACCTCCACAGTAGTTTACTCTACTACAGTTTAATTCTGTGTCCAAACCTGGAAATGTGAAAAGGGTCTATTGTCATGACAACCGAGAGCCACTGACACAGTGTTTGCACTGATACAGAATTATGCACCCATTGAAAAAAGCTCCTATAAGTAACAACTGTATCTTTTTACTTTTTACAGTGTATACAGGTCAAAGCAGCAGTTTTGGAGAGACTATTTTGACTATTTAGGATTTATTACATCTTACTTTTACAAAGTAAGAACTATTGCTGCCAACTTGGAAATGTAAAGTATTCCTGAAATGCGCATTTCATTATGTTTATTTAATTTCATGGACATACATACCATATTAGCTACTTGAACAGCGTAGGTTATGATCATCTGGACATTTGCCGAGAAAGAAATGCACTGTAGAGAGTGGGCTTCTTGGAACTTTAAAGAGATGGCTTAACAAATTGTTTTATTTATTTAATAGTTTACTCACCCTCATGTTGTTCTAAACCCATTTAACTCTCTTTGTTGAACAAAAAAGATGTAAGGTAGAATGTTAGCCTCAGTCCCCATTCGCTTTCACTGTATGGAACAAACATGCAATAAAAGTGAATGGGGACTGATGCTAACATTCTGTCTACTGTCTTCTTTTTTTCTTTTTCTTTTTTTTTTAGATAGATAGAGAGAGAGAGAGAGAGAGAGAGAGAGAGAGAGAGAGAGAGAGAGAGAGAGAGAGAGGTGAACCATTCCTTTATTAGAAAACCCTTGTTATAGGATGATATTTTATATCTGGTTTATTTGCCCTAAACACATGCATACTCACTCAAGTCCTGTAACTGCAGTAGGGCTGAACCTCTGAGGTTTGTAAAAGGGCCTGTGTTTGCTGTCTGGATGCCCTCTGCCCTAGCATGGCATAACGAGGGTCTCCTGGGGGTCTTAAAGTGCTCTAAAGTGAGGCCTGTCTCTATTTCTCTCATGCACTCCACACCACTTTAAGACACTGTGTTGAGGAGGAGGGCGTGGCCGTGAGGATGCACACCTGGCGCTGAATTGCCCCAATCAGCAGGAGAGAGTTATAAGGAGGAGCCGAAGACACCAGAGAGAGAGAGAGAGGGAGACACACAGAGCTGTGTGCGTGTGTGTCTATCGATGTGTGTTTTGGTTATGCTGAAAAGCAGTTTTATGTTGTGTTTGGTTTATTAAAAGTATTTTTGGTTGATAACCCAGTTCCCGCTTCCTCCTTTCTGATGAACAAGAGGCTTTTGTCTGCCACAGACACCAGCAAGGAAAAGCACATTTATGACTTTTTTGGCCATTACTATGGTTCAAGATACGTAGGTCTGTTCCCTGTCACGAATACACAGTGTACTCATCAACAGAGAGTACCCACATAATCGTTTGTTATGACTAAAGGAATAGTTCATACAAAAATGAAAATTCTGTAATTATTTACTCCCCTAATCTTATTCCAAACCCATATGACTTTATTTCTTCTGTGAAACACAAAAGAAGATATTTTAAAGAATGCCACGGTCGCCGGTTTACATAAAATAGCAAAAATCAATTATATCATGTCGATAGCATTTAACCTCAATGGAGCATATTGGTTTGGAACAACATGATGGTGAGTAAATGATGATATAATTTTAATTTTTGTGTGAACTTTTCCTTAGCAGATGCTTCTAATAAAAAGTGACTTATCTGTTGACAAGCATTGCTTCATCTGCTGTCTCACCCAGCCGATAAAATATGAATCTAACAACAAATCTGGCCTTGCAATAACTTTCACCTTAGAAACACCAAATGGAATATGTTGTACAGAAGATGAGGCTACATGCAATGGGTCATGGATGGATGACTAAACTAATTCAGCATGCATGTTGTTAAATGGACAACAGTTACACTCACTAGGGTTTCAAAACCACCAGTCAAAGAGGCAAAAATGTCATGTTAAATGAATGCCTAATTAAAAACAAATCACCACAACAGCTGAATTGTGACTCAAACACTTCCTAGAGCCCACAGTTCTCAGCATATGATAGTCTTTTTGGGCTAGGGTCTCACAAAACTTGCCGATCATGTCGCGTTTGGCTTGTACAGTTCATCATGAGGTTCTCCGGGCTGTGGTTGGTTTATGCACACTTTGTAATGGTCAGAAGTGCATTAGTGATGTTTCTGGACAGAGGCAAAGAGACTGTAAGAGTGCAATACAGCTGTTTCTGCTTGGTTTGTTATGTTTGAAGTCTTTATGGCTGGCATTTCTGCCTGGGTTACTGTCAGTGAGATCTGTCAGCCACTGGCCTCGTTGTCCCTGACAACAAAGACTTGTAAACACTCGAGAACCCACCCACACTCTTCTTGAAAGAAAAAAAGAGCAAAGAACAAAGAGAGTTTAGCTCTGTTTTCTGTTACGACCTACTCTTTCTTTTCCATTCTTTGCTCAGGGTTCTCAGAGAGGGGTAATATAAACTTTGGAGGACAGCTTGTTGTCAAGCCAGGTGAGAGAGAGCTTTGTGCTCCAAGAGCTGTTTGTTGGACATTTAAAAAAATTGTAGAGATCTGAGTCCACATCCACACAAATCTGTTTTAGTTTGAAAACACGTTTTCAGTTTTCTAATGTCATTGCTTTACAAAGTATTAACCTTTACAAAAGGCAAATGCCAATCCAGTGTGGACGAGAGGATTAAACGTAGCAAAATCTATATGTTTTCATAGGGAAACCGATTGGGGAAGATCACACTGAACACGCTTTTAAGTTTTCCTATATAATCATGCGCTATATGGGCATCTTCCACTATTGCGTTAAACCTTGCTGTTTTTTCATCATCTCGCACAAGGAATGCCGTGGTTTTTTAGTTCAGTTTTCTGTGGAGGAAAATACTGTTCCAGCATTGATGAAAGGTATACTGTACATGTAGCAAAATCTTATTAGCGGCCATTCACAACGAGCGCATTTTTTTATTTCCGCTTGCTCTATTTTTTTATTGATTTCCTAAGTAAACATGCACTAGTTGGAAGTTTTGGACTGTTGCATCACAGTTTGTTTGTTTTTTTACGCAACCCATGCAGTAGCAGCATCTTTATCTAGAAGCAGTGGCAAGTTTAAAAGAACTTCAGCTGTTAAAAACACACTTTGAGTAACTTTGTTCTGCTTTCATGGTGCTGTGTCTAGCTTTTTAAGCGCAAGGACGTGTTCGGTGTGAATGGTCCCTCTGTGTGGATGTGGCCTGAGTGGACCTTGTTCATGTTGGAAACCTAATGGTGGACAAATGTTCTAATATCCTTCAAGCTGAATGCAAATATGCCATTAGTGGTTCAAGTAAATTTACAATACATTTTGCATTTGGCAGATTCTTTCATCCAATTAAGGGCATACGTTTTTACTCAGTATTTGTGTTTCATGGGAATCGATCCCATGACCTTGCTGCAGCTAGCACCATGCTCGACCAGTTACAGGAACTCATGCAGAGAGTAGATTATGCAATAACAAAAGGTCCAATGGCTGCAAATGCTCTTTATTGTCCTAAAACTGCAAACCAGTGCTGTGAGAAGCAGCACTCCACACTGATCAAGAAAAATGCTTGCAAATTAAGTATGATCATTAGCAGACAGTCTACAGAAGCAATATGCTGCCACTCCATACATTTTATTCACTTTTTTCTCCCTTTCTGAAACCCTTCTATTTCCACAAAAATGGACTATAGTACAGTAGCCTTTAATGAAACTTTTGTCTGCCAATGGATCAAATGAACATCATATGTAAACAAGGACATCATTAATGGTAACAAAAAAGCTCTAATGGAAGAAGAACAGACTAAACAAAAGTGTTCAGATAAATATACACCACTTATGTTGGCTCCTGGCAGACAATGGTCACAAATACCGGTCCCCTGAAAACAAACTTCAACCTCAAGCAAAAGACACAGCTACACTATTGATTCGGAATATGTCGAAGATTTATTTGGCATTGGTTAAGTGGGGTAGACAGATGTTTGCTATTGCAGTGTATGATGCTGCTGAAAGATTTGTCAAGTGTTGAGTTAGTGGTCTGTGTTTGGCTCAGAGTGCCATGTTTACAGTCCAGCATTATTGGTTCTGTTGTCTGGGACTGTAGAAATGTTTCTCGAATCATCCATCAACATGCAGGCCAGAGATTTATGTGAAAGTCTACAGATGCACATCAGGCAATGCCACAAACTGCTCTTGCCAAAAAGTCAATTTTACTGATAAACAAATACAAAATCCATAACGATGGCAACAATGACAGCTTTCTTGTAACATCAGACTCAGAGGGTCTGAAGTTGAGGATCTAAATGCAGCTTCAATATTTTTTTAATCCCCAAATCCCCAAAAACCATGAAACTTAAAACAATGACAATGACTCACCAAACATTTCAGCCAACAAAGAACAAGTATTGGCAAAGACAAAGAGTTTATAGAAAGGTGCTGGGCTGGTTGAAAGCATAGACTCGGGACAGATTATGGTGGTAAATTGGCAACTGGAGCAGATCACGGTGGTGGCTATTGTTTTTTTGCACCAATCACACGAGTCGTAAATGCCATGTGAATACTTACTCTGAAATGGAATTGGGAACCAAGACCTGTCCTTTTTTTTATTTTTTTTTTATATATATATATATATATATATATATATATATATATATATATATATATATATATATATATATATATATATGAGAACCAAATGATTTTCATGACTTTCGGTTTTGTTAGCGGTTCTTGAACATGCATTCTTCTGGACAGGAAACAATGCTAAAATAATCCAACAGGGTTTTTTTAAAAAACATTATTATACCATTCTGTGGCACTGCAACACCAGTATTGAATCAGCAGCATGATGAAGCCAGTTCTTCTGAATCTACACTACAAAACACATTGCCCCACCACCTGAATGAATGACTCTTGTCAGCCAGTTCTTTTTAGCAAATGAAAAACTTACTGAACAACAAGTCATTCATTCGCTATGTCCGAATTGAAAAAAGAATTATTGTGAATTATTATATTTTATGCGTTCTTATGGCTTGTGAGACTTAAATCACAGTAATTACCAGATGGTTGTTGATGTGACAGTGTGTTGTTGATACACACTCTGAGATTTGTTGTAATTAGCGGCATTTGATTAAAAATAATGAATTAATAAAATATCTTAATTAAAAAAGTCTGTGTAAGCATACCTTTAGGAAAAATCTGTTCTGCTAAAATATGAAATTAACTCCTAATTTGGTAAAAGGCTGCTGAGGGCAGTAAATCTAATAATAATTGCATTTCTTATTTCCAAATATTTCATTCTGGTAAGTACTAAAAGAATTATAAATGGAACTATTAAGTTACCAGAATCATTAAATTCCTTACAATTCCAATCCTACATCCTTAGGTCCCGAGGACACTGATAGGCTGATGGAACACAGTCCCAAGTCCTTCAATAGCTCAGACAGGGTATATTTGAATCTTTTAAGAGGCAAAAAGGTCACTGGCACAGCAGTTACTATAATATAATAAAATATTTGCAATTTAAATGTACCTTGCAACAACAACAACAAAATGTCATAATACATGGTTACCTTTGAATGATCATTATCAGTCAAACCCTGACTGCTTGGCTCCAGGATGGATTATGGGAGATTATTTGGCTCAAAGGCATTTGTGGGCCATGACCTGGATGGTGGCTCCAGCTCAGGGGCAGACCTGGATTTAATCGATTTTGCCAAACCAAAATGATAGATTGGCCAATCTTTCCCCAGTCAAAGCAAGTTGGCCAGTTCACAAAATAGTCTGGTGTGTTCCTCTATAAAGTAAGCGCATTGAAAGTTACATTTCCACTGCTTTCAAAGCACTCTGTAACATTGGACTTTGAGAGCAATGATGATTATCTAAATGGAGCTTTCGTATTTATTTTAAAACAAGTTATGAGAACCAAAAAACCATGAAACGTACAAAATGACATTACCTCACCAAACATTACAGCCAACCAAGGACAAGGCCCGACAAAGCCAAGGGCAAATAAGACAGCTATACTGTACATACTGTACAAATATAAGAGTAATTAACAAACAAGAAACACCTGGGTGAAATCAACGGAGGGATCAAGGATGAGACAAAACAAGAACATGGAATCAAGAACTTCAAAATAAGAGCCATTAAATTAAACAGAACAAGAGAAACATGAAAACATTGTAATATGTATTTACTATAAACATGGATAAATCACTCAAGCAAAAGGTTTAAGCAAAACTGACAGAAGTAATCCTCCCTGTATCTGCTCTCCAGAATTCCATTTTTTATTATTATTTCTTTTAAACTCTTCTTTATATATATATATACTTGGGGAAAATGTTGCATGGTGAGGATATCTTCAAAAATAATGCCATAAATAGTTTTCATTTATCAATTAACATCATACAAAGTCCAAATTTAGGCTGTCTCAATTGCTTCTGTCTCTTCTTGTAATCCCAGACTGACTCAATATTCAGTGGGGGACTCTGTGGGGACCATGCCATCTGTTGCAGGGCTCCCTTTCTTCTATTCTATTCTATTCTATTTGCAAAAGAAATATTTGGGAGTCTAAAAAGTATATTTCCTATTGACACACTAAAGCTGGAAATATAAAAAACCATCTTAAGACAAATGTTTTTGTGAAGCATCTTATGTGCCAATGACTTTTGCACAGTACTGTATATATATATACACAGTACTCTGCAAAAGTTTTAGGCACTTGGGGAAAATGTTGCATGGTGAGGATGTCTTCAAAAATACACACTATTTTTTTTTTCTTCACATTTTAGAATAATAGTAAAGTCATCAAAACTATGGAATAACATAAATGGAACTATGGGAATTATGTTGTGACTAAACAAAATCCAAAATAAATCAAACCTGTGTTATATTTTAGCATCTTCAAAGTAGTCACCCTTTGCCTAGAATTTGCAGACATGTACTCTTGACATTTTCTCAACAAACTTCTTGAGGTATCTCCCTGGGATGCTTTTTAAACAGTATTGAAGGAGTTCCCATCTATGTTGGGCACTAATTGGCTGCTTTTCTTTATTATTTGGTCCAAGTCATCAATTTCAATCAAATTTTTTTTATTTTTTCTTTATTAAATTTTAGCTTTATAATGAAATAAATTAATATGATGGCACAAATATATTTATGTCTACAAAATTAATTTCAAACATTTAAGCATACGCCTTCAGATCAAAAGATTTTTAAGATCATGAGAAACATTTCAGTGAAGTGTTTCAAAACTGTTGACCGGTAGTATATATATATTGTAATGAAGAGTCAACGGAGTTGAGATCCATGTGCAGCTTTTAATAATAATAAACGTAATAATACAGACAGGCAGGGGTCAATTATCAGCGGCAGTAATATCAAAGGCAGTCCAGAGGGGTATACAATAAACAGGCAAGCGGTCGGGGCAGGCGACAGACAATCACAGGTTATTTCCAGGTAAACAAGGCAGTAATAGTAGGCATTCAGCAACGGATGGAAAACAGGGTGAAACAGTCCAGGATAATACACAGAAAATACAATAACCTCAGAAAATGCTCATAAATGTCAGCCAGGGCAAAACAAGACTTCGCAATGATAGAGAGTGAGAGTGAGACTTAAATAGCTGAGTAGATGAGAAACAGCTGAGTAGGTAATCAGTGACAGGTTCGGGGATTATGGGAAATGGAGTCCAGAGAGTTGAAGTCAATCCCCAGGTGATGGAGCCCTCTGGGGGTGAGAGGGAGGAACAACAAAGGTGGGATTCATGACAGAGACCCCGCCCCCCCCGCGAGCAGCTCCTGAAGGGAGGAGGCAGGTGACGCCGGGGTCCAAAGAAACCAGGGCAGATCAGGTAGATGACCAGGGAACCCAGAGCAGATCAGGCAGATGGCCAGGAGACCAAGGGAGCCAGATCAGATCAGGCAGACAGCCAGGAGACCAAGGGAGCCAGAGCAGACCAGGCAGATGGCCATGAGACCAGGGATACCAGAGCAGGTCAGGTGGATAGCCAGGAAACCAAGGGAGCCAGAGCAGACCAGGTGGACGGCCATGAGACCAGGGATACCAGAGCAAGTCAGGTGGACGGCCAGGAGACCAAGGGAGCCAGAGCAGACCAGGTGGATGGCCATGAGACCAGGGATACCAGAGCAGGTCAGGTGGACAGCCAGGAAACCAAGGGAGCCAGAGCAGACCAGGCAGATGGCCATGAGACCAGGGATACCAGAGCAGGTCAGGCAGACTGCCAGGAGTCCCAGGAGACCAGAGCAGATCAAGCAGATGGCCAGAAGATCCAGAAGACCAGAACAGATCAAGCGGATGGCCAGGAGACCCAGAAGACCAGAGCGGATCAGGCGGATGGCCATGAGACCAAGGGGACCAGAGCAAATCAGGCAGACGGCCAGGAGACCCAGAAGACCAGAGCAGATCACGTGGACGACCAGGAAACCCAGAAGACCAGAGCGGATCAGGCGGTTGGCCAGGAAACCCAGGAGGCCATCTCAGGGTAGGGAATGGATCAGAAGACCTGGTTGACGACAACAGAGCTGAAAAAGGGTCAGAAGCCCTAGGTGGTGACCCCAGATTGGAGACTGAAGCCATGGAAGACTCTAAGTACTAGCCTCACATATACCTCCCACGTGTAGTCTCCGGAGTCTGGCAATTCCCTCCACTGGCGTGCTGTGAGTCCGATCCAGTATATGGATTTCAGAGCAGCATCATCAAAACCAGTGTGGGTGGCAACGGTGGAAAAGAAATGGGAGTTCACTTGTTTATTGATAAGTTCACCTGGCTTAGTTGAACGAAGAATGCTGCTAGATCCATGGTGTGGTGAATTGTTCTTGATGAGGCCGGGTGTGCCGCTGGGTTCGATGAAGGAGTTGAGACCTCATTGGTTAGCTGAAAAAGCCGCTGGATCAGTTTGTGGTGAAGTCTTCTGTAATGAAGAGTCAACGGAGTTGAGATCCATGTGCAGCTTTTAATAATAATAAACGTAGTAATACAGACAGGCAGGGGTCAATCATCAGTAGTAGTAATATCAAAGGCAGTCCAGAGGGGTATACAATAAACAGGCAAGTGGTCGGAGCAGGCGGCAGACAATGACAGGTTATTTCCAGGTAAACAAGGCAGTAATAGTAGGCAGGAAGCAATGGATCGAAAACAGGGTGAAACAATCCAGGATAATACACAGAAAATACAATAACTTCAGAAAACGCTCAGAAATGTCAGCCAGGGCAAAACAAGACTTCGCAATGATAGAGAGTGAGAGTGAAACTTAAATAGCTGAGTAGATGAGAAACAGCTGAGCAGGTAATCAGTGACAGGTATGGGGATTATGGGAAATGGAGTCCAGAGAGTTAAAGTCAATCCCCAGGTGATGGAGCCCTCTGGTGGTGAGTGGGAGGAACAACAAAGGCGGGATTCATGACATATATATATATATATATATATATATATATATATATATATATATATATATATATATATATATATACACTATATTGCCAAAAGTATTCGCTCACCCATCCAAATAATTGAATTCAGGTGTTCCAATCACTTCCATGGCCACAGGTGTATAAAATGAAGCACCTAGGCATGCAGACTGCTTCTACAAACATTTGTGAAAGAATGGGCCGCTCTCAGGATCTCAGTGAATTCCAGCGTGGTACTGTGATAGGATGCCACCTGTGCTACAAGTCCAGTCGTGAAATTTCCTCGCTACTAAATATTCCACAGTCAACTGTCAGTGGTATTATAACAAAGTGGAAGCGATTGGGAATGACAGCAACTCAGCCACGAAGTGGTAGGCCACGTAAAATTACAGAGCGGGGTCAGCGGATGCTGAGGCGCATAGTGCGCAGAGGTCGCCAACTTTCTGCAGAGTCAATCGCTACAGACCTCCAAAGTTCAAGTGGCCTTCAGATTAGCTCAAGAACAGTGAGTAGAGAGCTTCATGGAATGGGTTTCCATGGCCGAGCAGCTGCATCCAAGCCATACATCACCAAGTGCAATGCAAAGCGTCGGATGCAGTGGTGTAAAGCACGCCGCCACTGGACTCTAGAGCAGTGGAGACGCGTTCTCTGGAGTGACGAATCACACTTCTCCATCTGGCAATCTGATGGACGAGTCTGGGTTTGGCAGTTGCCAGGAGAACGGTACTTGTCTGACTGCATTGTGCCAACTGTGAAGTTTGGTGGAGAGGGGATTATGGTGTGGGGTTGTTTTCAGGAGCTGGGCTTAGCCCCTTAGTTCCAGTGAAAGGAACTCTGAATGCTTCAGCATACCAAGAGATTTTGGACAATTCCATGCTCCCAACTTTGTGGGAACAGTTTGGGGATGGCCCCTTCCTGTTCCAACATGACTGTGCACCAGTGCACAAAGCAAGGTCCATAAAGACATGGATGAGCGAGTTTGGTGTGGAAGAACTTGACTGGCCTGCACAGAGTCCTGACCTCAACCCGATAGAGCAACTTTGGGATGAATTAGAGCGAAGACTGCGAGCCAGGCCTTCTCGTCCAACATCAGTGTCTGACCTCACAAATGCACTTCTGGAAGAATGGTCAAAAATTCCCATAAACACACTCCTAAACCTTGTGGAAAGCCTTTCCAGAAGAGTTGAAGCTGTTATAGGTGCAAAGGGTGGGCCGATGTCATATTAAACCCTATGGATTAAGAATGGGATGTCACTTAAGTTCATATGCGTCTAAAGGCAGATGAGCGAATACTTTTGGCAATATAGTGTATATATGATCATTTTTTGTTTACTTGATTGCAACTTGATCTCAATGCACATGAACAGTTTGCACACATACAGGGAACCTGAGTATTTGGCAGGCATCTAAACATTAATACTGAGTTTTGAAGAAATATTTTCAAAAATATGATGAATCCAAAAGAACAAAAGTAGTTTGTTCCTCAACAAATCTAAACCCATGATGAATAGATCATCTGTTACTCAGAGAAGGCAGAAAGCTTCTGAGCTATGTAAACCTTCCCTCGAAGGCAGCACTTTACTGACAAGAAGAAATTAAGATAAATTACTAAATTAACATTCTAAAAAATAATCACACTATTCTGAAATCCTCAGCAAAAATAAATGAAACAACTGACTACATTCGAAGCTTTTCTCCTTGCAATTTCATCAGGAAAATTGAAAGTGCTTCGTAAATGATGAGAGATCCAATTCCTCGAGCATTTAATCATGGATTAACAGGAAATATTTTCTTCATTTATCATTTTCGGCCGAGGAAAATAAAGGTGCATCTTTGAGGTGAAGGAGGAGAATGCGCTCTCTCCTGAAAACATGCAGTCACTGACAGATGAGCATGCTTCAATTCACATTTCTCTGATCTCGTCAAGCTGTTGATGTGAAACTTTAGACAGCCCGACAGTGTTTTAACGTAATCACCACACTTAGAGAGGTGTAAGTGGCCCCCTCCTCCGCCACTATCCATCAGTCCAAATCTCTCCATCCGTCTCTCTCCTGGGAGGTCGTCCCTACTCCTCTTTCTCTGCTGCCTCCCTACACTCTCTCGTCACCTCATCCATCTCTCTCAGGTAAGCTGATCGCACACTGCCCTGCTCATCTCTCCAGAGTGATGGGGGAGATTGGGGGGGCGTTGAAGGCATATGTTTTTTTTTCTCTTCATATTCATACGGAGGCCACAGCAAGCTGGGCTATTTTCTTAACGCTCCCTTTCAACACTATAAGGATTTACAGTGACACATACACAGTAATTTAGAGAGAGAGCGAGAGAGAGAGAAGAGAAAATGAGTGACATAACGAAAGAGAGAGATTAGGATATGAAATAAAGAGAAAAGAATAAGAGAAAATGCACAAATAGAGCAGAACGCAGGTGTCTCGAGATGCGTTTTTAACAGCTGAAGTTCTTTTTAACTTGACACTGCTTATAAAACATTGTGGTGCTCCTGTGTGAGATGCTGAAGAAACAGTGTGGCATGGCACAACGTTCAAAGACGTCCATCTAGCGCATGTTTACATAGGAAAACAATTGAAAAACAGCCTGAACGTGTAAAAAAAAAAAAAAAATGTCTCGTCTCTGTTCCCATTGTATTATTTGTGTCTGAACCACATTGAACCACAGCTATCCAAAACATACTTTGTGTGCCAAGATGCGAAGAATGAGAGCTGATTTAAGACAAGAGTTTGGAAAACCACTTTCACACCAGCCAAACACACCAAACTATGACATTTAAATGAACTAGGCCACACCAAAAGTTCTAGTGTGAAAAGTCCTTTATAATAACAGGAATCAGGAAAGACATGTTCTGACTGTGTAGAGGAATCATGATGAACGAAAAACATCTAAACTAATCAATTCTTCAGAAAAAAGTTTAATTTAAACTTTCATTACTGAAAGCTATGTTCCAGGTAAAGCAGTTGCCACTGTAACTTTTCCATCAGAATGCAACAGATTTATATATACTTCTTATCTGGGGCTCATGTCTGTTTCATAAACAACAAAAACATTGTCTGTTGTAGATAATACTCTGAATTATTGTATGTTACACATTTATGAGTTTTTGTTTTTATAAAATGGTTTAATTACTCCATGAGATAAGATTATTCCCTGAGGACACAGTAATTTGCAGTAATTGATGGTTTCTCAAACTATGGGAAAGGATGCCCTCAGCTGGTGGTTGGAAAGGACGTGTTCTTAGCACTGCAGCCCACTGTGCACTTACATCAACATCATCAGTTACTTTTAAGCTTTGCACAAAACTAAAAAGGCAAAGCTGGGATGAATAGCCTGATTATACATTTGGTGTTGAAGTTTGATTGATGATAATGACATAAAATGACAGGGAGCAGATTTATAGTGCTGTTAAGATGCTATACCATTGAAAATGCACCACTACGTAGTTGACCTTGACTAACAGGGTGCAGGGGACTCCACACATCCAGCTTTCTCTCTGCATAAATAACTGTTGGCAGCCTGATTTCCTCTATAGATATTAGGGGATTCCAAATATTTGAAGGTGAAGTTTGTGCCGAAATCCCACTCAGCTTCACATAAAAAGAACTTCTATGTTAACTTTGATCTCATCATATCAAAATGGCAAGAACAACATTAAGCGACCATGCCAAGACATACAGGAGTGTGGTCAGTGAAGAGCATGGCCTTCTGTACCAACTTCGACTGGTCATCTACCACCTGTAGGACGCGTTGCCCTCGCGTTGGTCCACGACACTGGAAGCATTTTCCATCCCAACATTCATCTGGTTGATGCCAGGCTCTCTTGGGGTCCATTACAAGCTACATTAACATGCTCATTCACACGGCACCAGCCGCAAGCCTCCACTGAGCCACTGATGCAAGGGAATGCATTAAAAAGAGATACTCATTAAAGAAGCATTACCCCACAACCAGAAGCCTGAAATACCATTGAGAGAGAAAAAGAAAAATGGAGAGAAAGAGTGAGATTGAAAGAAAGAACGAAAGCATGCTACATGCTTCTGTGTGGTGGATACCAGGCGCTGGGGCTCATGCCAGACTGCAAATTTATTAAGATGTTTTAAATGTTTAGGTAAGGGGTGGTGATTCTCCTTGCCCATGCCTCCTTGTTTTTGTCTCCAGTGCCTAGTGTCCAATTTGAGTGCTATTTCAAATACAGGAAAATGTCTACAAGCAATACGAAAAAGAAAATTCTCTCATTATTTACTCACTCTCATGTTATTCCAAATTTTGCTTTCTGTAATCTTGAAGAATCTTCACACAGGTTTTTTTTTTTTTTTTTAGGGCTGTGTATCGATAACAAAAATAACTAATTAACTGTACAGTTTTCTGTGATTAATCGCGATTAATCACGATTAAATTATGCTATATGATACATTACAACAAACATAAAAAAAAAAATCATCAAAAATATATTTGCTTTATACTTTGTCACAAAGAACTTGCATGAAATTGGTTATTTGTTATTTATTTTAATTCTTTAAATATGTACAGGTTTTTTTGAGGTTAGAGTTAATTAGAGAAGAATTATTATACAGTATATGCCATAAAATCAGTGGACATGCTGTAATTACAATTTGGGCAAAATCTTCTGCCGTTTTACAGTGGAATTATTTTTAATAATAGCATCAAATGGGCAGATTCAATTAATATAAAACTTTATTGGCAAGAACTTAAGTGTACGTTGCCAATGCATTATTAGACACTATACATACTGTAAATAATATTATATATATATATAAACCAAAAACATATGAAATGCTGAAGTTTGTTTGCTGAAGTTTAAAATCTCAAAACTATTATTTTCTTTGGCTGCCTTTCAGTCTCTTCAAGTATACTGGCTGCAGCTTGCTGAACGGTCCTGCTCAGTCTCCATAGCACACACACTGGGTCTCTCTTTCGTGGTGTCGCTTTTGACACTGGTTAAGATGAAAGTGAGCATGCTCTTTCGGGCAATGCAATGAGATATGGAAGCTTGCCCATGTCTCTCGCAGGCCTGGTTCGCCGCTTGCGGGTAAAGTCTCCATTCTCTGTACAGTAAATCCGCTCCCGTGTTTATTATGCCTGGGACGCACGTTGCGCGTGATGAAATTTTGAGAGAGAAGAGCCACTTGATTTTGGTCTGTTCCTCACACAAAGCTATGGTATTGTTCAGAAGTCCAGTGTTTACATTTTCAGAAGTGTGACTAGTTAAGCTATTTTCACAATAGGGTTGCTTTTCCAGTAACAACCTACATTTTCCAATGAGTAGTGCTGTGGCATCACAAAACGCTACAACTGTCACATTGTACAGACCATTTCAAGGACGTAAACTATAAAAAAGGAAAAAGAATGCTAATGCACATGTCTTGCTTTGAATCATTTCAGGTAGCGGCATTTTTATAACCCAGAACTGTCAAAATATCATGACTAACGCATACTTTTAGAGTCTAGCTAAAACAGAACAGGAGATATTTGCAAAACTGAAAATAAACAATGTGGTGTCATTACTTTGTCAACAAATTTTCAAGAACATCAAGAAATCAGGGATTGGGCAAAAGCGAGTAAAATAGTATCGCAACCAGACAATGTTTATAAGGTGAATATTAGATGGAGGTTTTATGAGTAAAATGTACATGCCTAACATAAAACTTCAACCTAAACCTAACCCATAGTGTCCAAAAACAAAATGTGAAATGAACAGCACATTTTCTGAAGCAACCACATAATCTTGTATCACTTCTATGACGCTCTCATCTGCATGACGATTCTGTTCCATTGAAATAATAACATAACATATTGGTCTAGAATGATGTACGGGTGAGTAAATAATGACAGAATTTTCATTTTTGGGTGAACTATACTCAAATATATGCCAATCAGAGCCTTCCTCTGACCCGAGTCATACTGAACTTCACAGACTGCTCCTCATCTTCAACATCACTTTTTGAAAAACATGTGAAACACTGTGCTGAAGCCCCTGTTGAACTGGGGACACTTCATATGCCCATCGGGGGCCACAGCTTTTGAAAACACAGCTGCCTAAGAGGACAGACACATGTGGCGTGTGTGTCTCCACAGATTCCCAGGAGACAGAATTCAGCTGCCACACACAGCCCCAGACGGCAACATTGTTTGTGCTGTTTGCTTGCCGATCACAAGGATTCCACATACTGAGACTTCAGAGGACACAACCGAATCGTCTGCTTCTCTGGATCAGCAGATGGGAGAAGCATTTCTTTATTTGCTTACTTTTTTTAATCTGTTCAAGGATGGCATAGTGGGGGGTTTCAAGCCAGCGTCACATGATTGGAATTATCAGAATGGAGGTTGTTGGATCACCAGTCCTGCATTTTCTCCTTCTTTAAAGGGATGGTTTAACCAAAAATGAAAATTCTGTCATCTTTCATTCACTCTCATGTTGTTTCAAATCGGTATGGCTTTCTTTATTCTGTGGAACACAAAAAGGAGATGTTAGGCAGTATGTCTCAGTCACCATTCACTTTCATTGCATCTTTTTCCATTCAATAAAAGGAAATGGTGATTGAAGCTGTTATTCTGCCTAACATCTACTTTTGTGCTCCACAGAAGAAAGTCATACTGTACGGTTTCTGAACATTCCTGAATTTACATTTTTGGGTGAACTATCCTTATAAAGGTAAAGTGTCTAAAATAATTTCTGAGCCATTAGCGTCACCAAATAGAACTGCAAAAATAATGACTCCCATGTCTTTCATTGTTTGGACAAATAGGTAGCCTCCCTACAAACTTACAGCATTGGTTCAGCCAGTGTTGTTAAATCCGGTTCAGTTGGGTCATAAAAACAAATTCAGTTTTATGACGCTAATGGTACAGAAATTGCACACTTCACCTTTAACACTGACTGCCCCTTAAAAACTCAGAATCAACATACCTAACAAATGAACGGTGAAATAAGCAGGGCACGGTTAAGCAAGCACAATGTTCCGGGGAACATGGCAAAGAACCGTTAAAACACACCTGCACTAAGTCATTAATTATGATCCACGTTACTTGATGATCTTTGCTAACTGGCTGTCAGGCTCAAAATCACTCATGATAAATGCATCCCTAGAGCTTCAGTTCTGAAGTCAGGCTATTAGCCATCACACCAGGCGTAAGCTCTAGACTATCAATCAGGGATTTTGTGAGAGAAAAAAAAGCACTTCAGTCAAGGTACATTCTAGTTCAAGTTCATGTTCACAAATGGCTGCAAGAACCCAGCACACACTGAGGTCTATGCAGGAGCAAAAGCCTCCCAGCAGATAATATTAACAAACACAGAGCTGACCCTGTTGACCTCTATGCCCCATGTCACTTCCCTTAGGGAGCAGGAAGTAATTTTTTCCTAATTCATTTACTCACCTGCTTCTGCCTCAACTACGTGATGGCTGTTTTTTTCATTCAACTGAAACAGCAAAGCCAACTCTTAAAACATAAAGTTTATGTTTATTCAGCTTCCCTTCATCGTAGTCGGCCCATGTGAAGTTGCTGTGGCAGTGGGCCACATGATGCCTGAGGCAGAGTGGCACTCAAAGAGGCCCACAGCTGCCAGAGCCCATACCAACCCCCGAACAGGCCCTGCTGGAACGGCAGAGAAAACAACGGTTCCATGGAGAGCAAGGATTAAGAAAACATACACAGAAGATCTTTGAAGTAGTGCGAGTCCTTGCCGATGGGTAGCTATAAGAAAAGAGAGGGAAACATTGTGAAACACATAAAAGACAGTGATGAGTCTAAAAAGTTACATGCATATGGCATGTGGCCTCCAGAGGCACTGC
The DNA here is from genome assembly GCF_019703515.2 of Myxocyprinus asiaticus. NCBI lineage: Eukaryota > Metazoa > Chordata > Actinopteri > Cypriniformes > Catostomidae > Myxocyprinus > Myxocyprinus asiaticus. The sequence continues at coordinate 32,060,535 of NC_059366.1, forward strand.
CATCGAATTCAAAAACTTCGCCATTCTCTTTAATCAACAAAACTGAATCAGGAGCCGTCATCACATTTTAGAAAATTCACAACAGAGCCATGCTACATGTGGATGTGAATAATGGACCCAAGAAACTAAATTTGTACCCCATTCTCTATATGATTACGGCAAATAAATGCTGAATTAAGAACTTCTTGAAAAAGCGCATACTGCCATGAAAAGGCAACATAGTAACTACACAATTTGTTGAAATTGGGTTATGAAATTGAAATCGGGTCTCTTAGATTATGATCTGTTTTGTGACAGACGGGTTTGGCTTAAAGGAATATTCTGGGTTCAATACAAGTTGGTTTTGTGTTGATAAATTATTTTGATAATCAAATCATACAAAGGAAATGAACTGTGCAATATTTGGAGGGTTTAAATGCAGAAATGTGAAGCTTACATTAATTTTCTATAAAATCTTGTGTATTATTTGAGCTGTTAAATTGTTTAAATAGATGTTTTTAAGGTCGTTTTAGGGTTTAAAGTTTATAGAATTACGCCATCATGGCAACAAAGGTGTAAAAATGTATATACTGTAGCTTTACACAGAAAGGGTCAATAAGTGATATTATTACAATAAAATAAAAATAGTTTTTTTTTTTCTCAGTTTCAGTTTTGGCGTAGTTTAAGCACTTTCACTTGGTAGTATAGTAAGATATCTCTGTATCAGCAAACAGTATGGGTATTCAAGAGTATTTTCATTTTAGATCCTCACACAGATCACATAATCATAATCAAAAATACCCATGAGTGTCATGCATGGGCCTGTCCATCTCAAAGCCAACACATATTATTCTGTTCAGCAGCCGCTACTGCTAATTTGACTTCCACAAGATGCCCAAGAGAAGTAGGTTGAAATGGTATATGCGTTATAATTTTCCTATATGAATATGAAATATCTTACATGTTCTCTTGCTTTTGTGAAGTTTGTGGTCTCGGTGTGTGTAATGAGCTCTATTAGAGATGATGGATGTTTTGTTTTCGCAGTGTGTTCGTATTTTCCTCGATCAGATCAGGCGTTTTAATTGCCTGCAGTATGTTGTGTGCGGAGGAAATGAATGGAAATATCTGAATGTGGCTGGTTCTGTGTAGATGTCATGGCAACCAGCTGTTTCCAGTTGATCATAATTTGTTCGCTGTTTTGAGTAAGGCTTTGCAAGTTCAGCCTACACCAAAAAATATTTGTTGGGTTGGTGTTTTCAGAGTAAATATAACTTCTTGTAAAGGAGACCATTTCGTTGTTGGAAGTCTCATATGCATGTGTCTTTTGCTCTTTTTTTTTTTTTTTTTTTTTTTTTTTGCTGATGCCTGCCTGTGTGTGCCAAACTCGTTTCCTCTGTAGTTTTAATTGTTCTCAGTTGTGAAATGGTGAACTGGTGGAATAAATGCCTTACATAAACACCACCACACTTTAGTTTGACTTATGGTGGAAAAGATGGTTTGAGATTGTCAGTATTAGAGATGTACCAATATATCGGTTTTGCCGATTAATCGGCACTGATAACAGATTTCTGGAACTTTCAGTTATCAGCAAAAATCCACACCGATAGTTTTCCCCCATTGTGTCTGGTGCTGTAGCGGCTGGGAAGGGTCCGCTGTCATCATACAGTATGAGAGCGCCCTCTAGAGGCGAAATAATAATTTAACTGATTCACTGGTGTTTGTTTTGGCACGTGAGACTACACATTGCATGGAGCGGAAACACTTCAGATGCGGATTTAAAACATCAACAATGAAAAGGTATGTATACAGTACACTACAGTACACATTGTCATTTCATTATAAAGTAATTAATTTTTTGACTAGAAGCTGCATTAGTAGAGAACAGCAGTATGTTTGCCAACAAGGCTGAGAGGACGCTAACATTAAAACTAACCTCAAGCGTTAAGAACAATGTGACAACAATACAGGCAAGTCCTACCCAAATGTTTAAATGTCACGATTGTTACCATCTATTTCCATCTATTTGCATTAGTTTATATCTAGCTGGTCACGTTTATGCATTCGTTAGCCAGCTAAGTTGCATATTTAAAGCTAGTGACGTGAGAAAGCAAATTAATATCTTCATGCAGCCGAGAGAAACAAATCAGAAACGCATCTGATTTCAATTAATTTATTTTATCCTCACTGTACTACGATGACTTCAGATCGATCACATTCTTGTGCTAAAAAAGGCTAGACACAGTGCAACAAATACAGTTTAACAGAAAGCAGGTGACTCAATATAATTTTAAAGTTATTTTTAATTAGAAACAGCATCTAAAAAACAGCGCTCCAGCACGAGATGCTGAATAAACAAAATGAAAGGGAAACAAAGACATTCGTCTAGCACGTGTTTACATAGAAAAACAAATGGATGGTTGCAAAAGGGTTCAGTGTGAACAGCCCCTAACAGATGGTGGAGGTCTTTGGCCATTGCATCTAGCTCTCTTATAAGCGTTTCTCAGATTAAATAATGAGTTGTTTAAATGCTTTGTCAGGAAAGATGTTCAACTTGTAAGATGTCTATTGAAGCGTTTACCCCCCTCATTTTACTTTTGACTTAACATTTGAGAATATGGACCGACTAAAACATTTTATTTATTTATTTTATTCACATTAGTTGAAAATTAAATGCTATTTTTTAACAGCCAGGATAGAAATGTTCTATGCAATAATATAACGGTGCTGAATGGTTTATGTATTTATTGTGCCCTCTTGTGGACTAAGGAAACAACGTCAATTTAAAAATCAGCATATTTTAAAATTAGAATATTAGTTCCTATATATTAATATTTATATATTTACATTTTCATGGTTCAGTCAGTACTGTTTATTTTTGTAATAAAGTTCAGCACTATTTTACTTTGAGTGTTATTCTTTCATTCAGTATCAATTTTAAAAACTATCGGTTGATTAATCTGTTATCGGCAGGTACTGCCCAATTTAGTTATTGGTAAAATCCACTATCAGTTGAACTCTAGTCAATATCCCCAAGAGACCTGAACAAAACACATCAGAGTGCACTCCTAGATAAACACATCTCCCTTGTTCTCACTCAGAGGCAAAGTCATATTTTTGTGAGAGTACTGTCCTAAAAAAATCTGCCAATATTTTCCCATAACTCTACATAAAACTTGAATCAATCAATCCATCCATCCATCCGTCTATTCTTTCCATCCATCTGTCTATTCTTTCCATCACATCTATCTATCTATCTATCTATCTATCTATCTATCTATCTATCTGTCTATCTGTCTATCTGTCTATGTACAGTTGAAGTCAGAAGTTTACATACTCCACAGATTTAATATTAGCAAACTATAGTTTTGGCAAGTCGTTTAGGACATCTACTTTGTGCATGACACGAGTAATTTTTCCAACAATTGTTTACAGACAGATTGTTTCACTTTTAATTGACTATATCACAATTCCAGTGGGTCAGACGTTTACATACACTAAGTTAACTGTGCCTTTAAGCAGCTTGGAAAAATCCAGACAATTATGTCAAGCCTCTATACAATTAGCCAATTAGCCTCTGATAGGAGGTGTACCTGTGGATGTATTTTAAGGCCTACCTTCAGTGCCTCTTTGCTTGACATAATGGGAAAATCAAAAGAAATCAGCCAAGACCTTAGAAAACAAATTAAAAAATAAAAATAACTTGTGGACCTCCACAAGTCCCAGTTTCCAAATGCCTGAAGGTACCACGTACATCTGTACAAACAATAGTACGCAAGTATAAACACCATGGTACCACGCAGCCATCATACTGCTCAGGAGGGAGTCGAATTCTGTCTCCTAGAGATGAACGTAGTTTGGTTTGAAAAGTGCAAATCAATCCCAGAACAACAGCAAAGGATCTTGTGAAATAGGTAGACAAGTACCTATATCCACAGTAAACCAAGTCTTATATCGACATAAACTGAAAGGCTGCTCAGCAAGGAAGAAGCCACTGCTCCAAAACTGCCATAAAAATGCCAGACTACAGTTTGCAAGTGCACATGGGGACAAAGATCTTACTTTTTGGAGAAATGTCCTCTGGTCTAATGAAACAAAAATGTAACTGTTTGGCCATAATGACCATTGTTATGTTTAGAGGACAAAGGGTATGGCTTGCAAGCCAAAGAACACCAACCAACCGTGAAGCATGGGGGGTGGCAGCATCATGTTGTGGGGGTGCTTTGCTGCAGGAGGGACTGGTGCACTTCACAAAATAGATGGCATCATGAGGAAATGACTTTGACATGGGCACTGAACCATGAGACAGAGGCTCATCAGATGCGACATTACACATTAGAAACTAATACAGGCCTCCCAAACCACAGGGCAGCTTGGCTTGACCCGCAGAATGATCACTTTCTCTAAACTCGATCGAGGCAGATTGAGTTGAATGGACTCATTTGGTCGCAATACAGTCTAGGAGCTGAGCAATTAAGAAACCTATGCAGAATAGCAGCATGATCGTTTCAATCAAACTTCTAAAAAAAAAAATAATAATGGCTATTACAAATATTAAACAGTATTGTTTTTTTTATGACAGTTTTAGAGTTAGAATGAATGGCAGCATAAATAGTGTCAAATTAACTAAAACACCACTTCATTTTCTTTATTTGTGGATGGGTAATCTATTTCCCCATTTCCCATCTTTAATAGCAATCAATTGCCCCTACCAAACCTTCAGCTACACAGAAGCTGTAATTATGGGGTATTTGTGGCTGACATGGCCACTGTGTGCCAGCTTTGCCTGATTTGAGAGACAGTTTCACAGAGTATCGCTAAGGAGTGATGGCTTACTAGTTGAACTCTTTACAGTTTTATAGGATCTCAGATGTGCTAAATGAGTTTCAGATGTGAGTTGGTCTCAATCAGAGTCCATCATTGTCACTCTCTCCCTCTGACTTGCAGAGGAAGGGTGATTTTGTTCTGACAGTCTCAGTCCCTGGTATTATGTTCACTTCTTGGAGACACTTTGATGGGGGATGTCAGTTGAGTCTTAAGACTACATATAACAGTCTATCTTGGCTTTGTGCTTCCTGTCTGCAGTTTAGCAGAGATATAAATTCCCTGTAGATCTGTTAGAAAAGCCCAGGGCTTTCTCTGCATTATGTTGTCTGGCTACTTTTGCTTGGATCTGTTAATTTAATTGGACAGTTCAACCTGATTTGTCACCTATTACTTGATTACCACTAGCTATCAAGGACATACTGTAGGTTTAGACAAATATAAGATACAGAAATATGTGGCGCTTAAAACATTAATGCGTCCAGTCTGAAACTTTGTCGCATTACAGAATGACTGAAAAAAAAAATTATTATACATTTTGCTGCTTTTACAAAAATCACGAAAAAAAGAAAAAAAAAACACATTTCAGGCAGGAAGCGCTATTTGTAGAGTACACAAACTATAACAGTCTATATCAAAGACTATAAAAATTGCAAATGGACCTTTTAACTGAAAGGCAGGACTTCCATTCTTAGCCACCATATTTCTTTCTTCCATTAATTTTTGTACGAGTTGTCCGCCTTCCCCTTACATTGTCGCTGGTATTGTCTTGTCATGTGAAACAAGATTTCAACAACATTTGAGACTGTTAGTGAATTGGCCTTTTAGAGGCCCAGGAGTAATTTTGGTCTATATCTCCTTACACAAATAGAGGATTACAAGAAAACGTCTAACTGCTTTTGGAGGCCAAAGTAATCCCTGGCAACAACATATAAAGTGTGAGATTCCACTGTATCAGCTGAAAGAATTCCTAATTCCCTAGACTTAAAGGATCAGGGGAAGACCTCTTCCACCAGCACTCTCTAAACATCCACAGCGTTTACATGAACTCAGAGGACTCAATGAAAAATGTGGTGGCTCCTCTCATGAATCGTGAGGCTGAAATGAGTGGGAACAGTCTGGCTGATGTAAACAGGTTGAGGACGAGGGAGCTCATCAGCAGCGGTAGCAGCACAGTTGTTTTTAATATCACTGACGCATGTTATTACATGTCCAAGCTGTTGCAGTGGACTTCTTCTGAACAGTAGCCAGGCAACGTTATACACCAATATCTCACTTTTCCTCCTCTTACCCCAATCTAGTGCCTGATTTTTTTCTTTTCTTTTTTTTTTCTTTTCTGTTTTTGAAAGGTAAAGTATATTCAATATTTCATAAGTGTAACTCTCCGCAGAATAAAGCATATCTTCTACAGTATGTCATCATACCTCTTCCATCCACATTTTTCCCCAAACTTTCCCCAAACTACATTTTCCAAAATTATACATCTGCAGTTTGAAAGAAACTCATTTTCTCCATCACAAATATGTTCCATGGCATTGATAAATTCTTCCATGTTAGGTGCTTTGGGCAGTAACCATTTCTTTGTAAAAGTTTTAATTTTTTTTATTTATTTTTTACATGCAGTCAACAATATCCTAAATACAGATTTTATTTTGTATTTTCAACTATATATATATATATATATATATGAATACAGGTGCATCTCAATAAATTAGAATGTCGTGGAAAAGTTCATTTATTTCAGTAATTCAACTCAAAATGTGAAACTCGTGTATTAAATAAATTCAATGCACACAGACTGAAGTAGTTTAAGTCTTTGGTTCTTTTAATTGTGATGATTTTGGCTCACATTTAACAAAAACCCACCAATTCACTATCTCAAAAAATTAGAATACATCATAAGACCAATAAAAAAAACATTTTTAGTGAATTGTTGGCCTTCTGGAAGTATGTTCATTTACTGTATATGTACTCAATACTTGGTAGGGGCTCATTTTATTTTAATTACAGCCTCAATTCAGCGTGGCATGGAGGTGATCAGTTTGTGGCACTGCTGAGGTGGTATGGAAGCCCAGGTTTCTTTGACAGTGGCCTTCAGCTCATCTGCATTTTTTGGTCTCTTGTTTCTCATTTTCCTCTTGACAATACCCCATTGATTCTCTATGGGGTTCAGGTCTGGTGAGTTTGCTGGCCAGTCAAGCACACCAACACCATGGACATTTAACCAACTTTTGGTGCTTTTGGCAGTGTGGGCAGGTGCCAAATCCTGCTGGAAAATGAAATCAGCATCTTTAAAAAGCTGGTCAGCAGAAGGAAGCATGAAGTGCTCCAAAATTTCTTGGTAAACGGGTGCAGTGACTTTGGTTTTCAAAAAACACAATGGACCAACACCAGCAGATGACATTGCACCCCAAATCATCACAGACTGTGGAAACTTAACACTGGACTTCAAGCAACTTGGGCTATGAGCTTCTCCACTCTTCCTCCAGACTCTAGGACCTTGGTTTCCAAATGAAATACAAAACTTGCTCTCATCTGAAAAGAGGACTTTGGACCACTGGGCAACAGTCCAGTTCTTCTTCTCCTTAGCCCAAGTAAGACGCCTCTGACATTGTCTGTGGTTCAGGAGTGGCTTAACAAGAGGAATACGACAACTGTAGCCAAATTCCTTGACACGTCTGTGTGTGGTGGCTCTTGATGCCTTGACCCCAGCCTCAGTCCATTCCTTGTGAAGTTCACCCAAATTCTTGAATCGATTTTGCTTGACAATCCTCATAAGGCTGCGGTTCTCTCAGTTGGTTGTGCATCTTTTTCTTCCACTCAACTTTCTGTTAACATGCTTGGATACAGCACTCTGTGAACAGCCAGCTTCTTTGGCAATGAATGTTTGTGGCTTACCCTCCTTGTGAAGGGTGTCAATGATTGTCTTCTGGACAACTGTCAGATCAGCAGTCTTCCCCATGATTGTGTAGCCTAGTGAACCAAACTGAGAGACCATTTTGAAGGCTCAGGAAAGCTTTGCAGGTGTTTTGAGTTGATTAGCTGATTGACATGTCACCATATTCTAATTTTTTGAGATAGTGAATTGGTGGGTTTTTGTTAAATGTGAGCCAAAATCATCACAATTAAAAGAACCAAAGACTTAAACTACTTCAGTCTGTGTGCATTGAATTTATTTAATACACGAGTTTCACAATTTGAGTTGAATTACTGAAATAAATGAACTTTTCCACGACATTCTAATTTATTGAGATGCACCTGTATATACACACACACTGGCGGCCAAAAGTTTGGAATAATGTACAGATTTTGCTGTTTCGGAAGGAAATTGGTAATTGAATACTTAAAATGTAATGTATATATATATATATATATATATATATATATATATATATATATATATATATATATATATATATATATTATATATATAATTATTTATTTGTATAGAATTTTCCAATATTTTTTTTTTTTTTTTTATTGGCATCCAGACTGGCCTTTTTTTTTTTTTTTTTTTTTTTTTTTTTTTATAAAACAGTATTATTTCCAGACAACATCAGCAAATAGTAAATGCCTACAGCTCAAAACTTAATTTGTTTTCCATTCTAGACTGACTGTCTCAAGTCAAGTTGCTGTTCATGCAATGCAAAAATGTCTTTTTACACTTTCAGGCCTCCATCGAAGAATCAGATAAGAGTTATCAGCAAATTTGTCTTAAACATAGAAACAGTAAAAGATGTGATCAACCATGCAAAGTGGTGGTTTCCATGAATGAACCCTACAAGAGATGGTTGAATTCTGGTTAATCTCAAGTCAATCTAGGTGGCAAGATTACAACACCTCAACACATTTACAGTGCTGAGACAGAGGCAGCTGAAATATCACTCCATCTCCAAACAGCCTGCAAGCAATTAAATGATGGCTATTTTTTAATTTTGCAATTACAGCGATTGTATTTTTCTAAAGCCGCAAAATTGCAATTACCTAGAACAACACCACAACAGTCGTAGAAGAGTTATGTATTCTCTTTTTTTTTCTCTCTCTGAATTGGTGAAGCAATTCCTTGCTCGCTGCCAAGAAAATGAGAAACATTTGTGCTGAGAGGTGGACAGAAACTTAATGCTATAGAAGTCTGAGTAGTACAGCCAAGCTGAATATCCATCTTAGCAGATTCATTTATGTGCATACGTTCCCTCTCAAATGTATGCTTTATGGAAACAAAAACAGCAACAATCACCCCTCCGGTCAGATGAGAATCTCAACTGTGACAGAATCTCAATTCATTTACACACGCCGGCTCTCAGTGTACATAAACAACATCACTCTTTCTAATGTTCTTTCCACTTGGAGCTTGGTAAACCTTGTCTTTGGTGTGCTTGCTAAACTTGCTCCTTGGTTACATATGATTTATGTGTCTTTCGGTCCAAAATGACTATAAAAGTCTATGATTTAAAGCATTTACAGTCTTCTAACTGCGTGCTCGGATCCATGTAAGATCTTGTCATCTCCTAGACATTCTTTTTATTTAAACCAAATTTAATTCCACTCTTTGACCGTGTCACTGTACACAGACTAATATCGTCCAATTGTTCAATCTTGTATCATGAACTTATGTAAGAGTGAACTAACTTGACCCTGAATTATTACAAAATGTACATCCTTTTATGAAATTATTTTATATTTTTTTTGTAAAAATTGCATCTACCCTGCTGAAGAAAAAAAAACTGCTTAGACCAGCATGAATTTCCTTGCTAGTCTAATCTGTTTAATGCTAGTTACATTGAAAAAAATGTTGTTTTTTCTTTACACTATTCAGAATAGAAAGGTTGAGGACAACTAAAGAGGTGTGAGCATAATAACTAAAAACAAATGGATGAGATACAGGGGGTGGAATGAGGGGTGGAATTCTTCACAAAAGACCCAAAGTATGCATTATAGGGTTTATCATAAATCTAACAAAATTTAAAGTCTTACTATCTCACACAATCTTGCTTTTTAAGCAAAAGTACAGTACCTTATTTTAAGAATGTTTCTATAATTTAACAGGAAAAAAAGTCAAAAACACTAAGACCATTATTTTTTGCAGCAGAGTGTGGGTTGGTACTGGTCTAGCTTGTTAACCATCTTAGCCAAGATGTTCCTCTTAGCTTGTTTAGCTGGTCAACCAGCTTAATCCTTCTCATGAAGCTGGTTGATTAAGGAAGCATTGCTGGTTATGCTTGTTACGAAGCCTGGTGAGGGCACCAGCATCCAAAACAAAACATACTGGATGCTGGTGACCAGCAAAGCAAGCCTGCTGCTCACTTTTACTGAGAACAGATAGTTCATGTCAACAGTTAATGTATACCGAGCACTCCAGTTCACATCCATACATCTAAACACAGAGGACATTATTATAGGGAAGAGTAGCTCAAGTTATGAACCAGATGGCCTCCATCTGTCCTACACCTTTGGATGGATGACCAGCAGTCGAGATTTTCTCTCACACTTCAGATGCCTCAGGGCTAATGGTAGTGGTTTGGTTTGAAGTGGATACATTTAGCCTCAATGTGCTTTCACACACTCCCACAAACACCTTTCCATACGGCAAACTCTTATCAAGTTTCCCGCCAGGCACTTCAAACACTCTGTATATTTTTAGTGGGGTGAGAGGAATCGCCTTCAGTTCTTTGGTTCAGAGTTCAGAGTCAGAGCGCTTTATTTATGTTTAGACGAGATTCTTGTTGTAAAGTGATGAATTTGTCACACTAGATGTATGCCGTTGTAACGAGCTTTGCGATGAGTGTGTTAAAAGTGATAGGGCCTACAGTTGTTTTGGGCCTGTTAAGTTGTTAAAGGATTAGTTCTTCCAAAAATTAATTCACTCACCCTAATGTTGTTCCAAACTCATATGACTTTATATCTTTTGAGAAACAAAATCAAAATTTTTCATGCAATCATAATGAATTTATCTATTAGAGCTTTCAAGCTTCAAAGTGAAAGAAAAAGCATAATACACATCATAAAAGTAGTCCATTCGATTTGTGGGCTATATTCCAAGTCTTCTGTAGTCATATGATATTGTTGTGTGACAAACACACTGAAATTAAATTCATTATTCAATAATAGTCATCCTTCGAGAGTGAGCTCTGTGACTGCATCATAGAGTAAGCGAATTGAATAATTGAAATGAATCATACAGAGCAGTTTTGTGAACTGATCAACCGATTAATTGATCAAATCAAAAGAACTGACTCAACAGAACGATTTGTTTGCGAATTGAACATTGCTACTTCTCTCATTAACTCTCATGAAGGCTCCAAGGAGAGCTAAGATTTTCAGTGAATAATGACATAATGATGGAATACAGCGTATAAGTTGAATGGACTTTTGTATGGTACTTTGAAGTTTGAAAGCCTCAGTTCATATTCATTGTGATTGCATAAAAAGTGTCTTTTACCGTACAATTCTTCAAAATCTTCAGTTTGTGTTCCACTGAAGAAAGTCATATGGATTTTTCACAATATTAGGGCTCATACATAATGACAGAACTATTTCTTTAAAAGACTCTTTTACAAAACCAGATTCATCTTTTCAGTTCCAAAACCAGAAGGATTCACAGAATCCACTCATCACACCACAGGCTTGTCCCATCTGGGGAAAGCCCAGAGCTTGGGGAATTGGGGAATTGGCCCAGAGTATCAAGGTTAGAATGAGTCACTGTGTGAGAGAGACAAACGGAGGGCCTCCCTGCTTGGCTGTCATGATGGGGAGATGGAAAAGAAGAATCGGAGAGCTGAGCCACGGTCTGTCAGATCCCGTTCAGGAACGATCTTGATGGGTTCACTCAGAGTGCCATGGCAGGATCATTTGCTTCAGCTTCCCGTTTCTGTTCCTACCAGGCCAAAACCAAAAGCAAAATGGTAGATACGGTACTGCGCTGCACATACAATACCTTTTTATTCCACAGTGTCTCCAAAACCCCCACTATAGACTCTATTTGTCAAATGAACTTCACATTTTAATAATGTAAAGCCCATTTCAAAAATTAAAAGGAAAAAGACATCTTAAAGGTTGGGTTTGATTTCAGCATTGTCTTCCAGCTAATGTGGAGAGTCTTGATTGAGATGTACTCTATGTGAAATGGCCAGGAATGAATACCCTGAAAATGAAGCAAAAGCTATTTTCTCAAGTGCAATGTTTCATTCACTCGATTTTCATTCCACGGTTTTCCAAAAATATAATGTAATGTAATGTAAAGCTGTTGTGAGGTCAAAAGTGGCCACAACAGGAAAACAATATAAACTTTCAGCATATACCCAAAAATATATGGACACTTAAGCCTAGTGGTCGACCAATATGTTTTTTTCAGGGCCAATACCAATAACGATTATTAGTAATCAAGGAGATTGATAACCGATATTTGGGGCCGATGTACATTTGCAGTAAAAATGAAAATCTTAGTGTCAAAATTTTCACTAACACAAACTCCAACACAAAATGTCCTTTAAATGCCTATGAACATGTGTTTAATGAAATACTGCAAAACAGAACATTTCAATATTATCTTTTGAAAAATACTGGAAAACAACATATCAACATTATTTAATTTAAAAAATAAAGTGGAGGGAGCTCCTAGCAGCATTTCTTTTGAACGAAACTTTAAATATAGGAATGTTATGAATGATTCAATTCTATTAATGTTATGTATTAACATTTTTATATTTTTCTTAAAATGCAAATCTACCAAAAACAAACAATGTACATCAAAATAGTGCAGTTTATAAATTATCCTTGCTACAGTTAAGTATAAATGGGCTGATTATCAAATAATGGAAATGTTTTTTTCTGCATATCGCTGCCCCCTTCGGCATATCGCAACGCCATTTTGTGGCCCGTTCTGCATAACATGGCAGATCATTTCAGCTTATCGTGGCCCGTTCGGCCCATTTCGCGGCTGGCCCACCGGCCTGCCCGGTTCTCCCAATGGCCAGTCCACCAATGATCGGCCCCAAAGTGTGTCGGCCCACCAGGAAAATGCCCGGTATGCCAGATTACCAATCCAGCCCTGTCACAGGCCGGGGGAGAATGGCAACGTGTGGAGTGTGAAAGGGCATTAATGAAGCGTGTTCGGTGCTAGAGAAAAATATTCAAGGATATAGTGCTGAAAGATCAGTGCTATCTACGCCCCGGAGCGCTTGCAGTGTACACAGCTCCGTTGTTTTGTCGCGCTGCTAATCTAAAGTGTAGAAACGGTGACCTGGTCTGTGGTCTGCTAATTGGTGATCGCTGACAGAGAATTGTGATGTTTATTGCAACTTCAGTATCTGCATTCTTAACTTTGAAAACAGCTTGTCCTCTCAGTGATACATCTTTCTCTTGCTGCTTTCTGCTTTCCTCTTTGAAAAATTATTATTATCAGATCCGATTATCGGCCAGGCTGATAATTGGTCGGCCCCTACTTAAGTCACATTTTGAAATGTACTAATGTCTTTGCCCTGGTTTTATATTTTATTATATAATGCATTTACGTTAAAGAAAGATGGCACAAGAACACTTTTTAAGCAAAATATTTCTCAAAAAGAAATTTGTTATGTTTAAAATTATAAAAAGTAAATGTATTGATCAAAATTAACATGATAACAATAAAACAAGAACATAGGCAATTACTAGAAAATTATAAGCTCTCCATATCTTTATACTACATATGGTATTTTCCTACCTGAAGCTCTTTCATCCATTCAACCAATAGTATCAGTTCTTGCTGGATATCAGTTCTTGCTGGATCTTCCGTGATCTTTCCCCACTGTCAAGTGAAACATCCAATGTTTCGTCTCTCACAGCCCACTCTCCCATTTATTTGGCCATGAGGTGATAAAATATGGTAGAGGCTGTGTCCACTATAATACAGAACACAATTCTAATCCCTTATATACTGGATGATACAGATGGTTGGCAACTCTTATGTGACACCTGACTGAAAGTTTATTAATCGATATACGGACCTGCCAGCCCAAATTTTGAGCGGTCCACTGGGAATTCTCCTGGTCTTCCCAATTAGCCACTCCGGCCCTGCCTTTAGACCAGCTGGTTAAAAGCAATTACAAAAATGGCTGTTAGTTAATTCCAGAAAAAAAAAATGGTCTAGCATCATTTGTTTGCTGGTGCCACTTGCTTTGATATTTTTTTGTTTTTGTTTTTGTTTTTTTATTTCTAAGTGTGGTTTAAATGTCCAAATACTTTTTAGGGCTGCTGTTCCATTATAAAAAAACTTTAACATACAGCATAAGTTTAAGACAATGACCAAAGCCATTTGAGGGGTATAGAAGAAACTATTCTTTATGCACTTCTATATTTATAATTTTCAATTACCATCTCAAAATTGCAGTAGCATATGCTGTAGCACATATGCCTAAATCAAAGTACAAAAGAAACCAACAATTACAACTGAAGGGAAGAAAAAGTTCTGATTTGAAGCAAAGGAAAAAGTGCTCCTTGGGAGGTAATATTTACATGGCCAAAAGTATTCTCAAGATTTCTCAACATTCTAATTAATAAAGTGACTAATTTGCAAATTAATAATGAAGACTTAATGAAGGATAGTGAGATGAATGCATTGCTAATTACAAATTGTGCAAGGCACTCCAGATGATGAACTTCTGATGGGACAGATGGGTAGAGGCTAAGAACACCCTTACCAGATGTAGCTTTGGGAGCTGGAAACTGCTCACAACTAATTCAAATATCTGAAGGCTTTCTTTACGCTGAATACATGTCCAACTGGCAGAGGAAGAAAAGACAGGACAAATATAAAGGAAAAGAGAGCATGTGTGTTTGATACAGATGTGATCTGTTCGGTTTTGCCTTTGTCTGTGTTAATAAGAGGAAATGGACTCCTTAAAGCTCTGACCCTTGGAGAGTAGGACCTGTGTTACTGTTTAGTTTTTGCTAGAGACACTTGTTTGAGGTAGTAACTCAAAGGCAATGGCGTCAATGTGAATGCACCTTGGTGTGGTCTGCAGCTGGTGACCTCCCAGTCTCCGCATCAGGGAGGCAGAAGAAATCAAACAACACTGCATTTAGGCGCAACACAGCTGCCTATGCATGTGTGTGAGAGACATTTCAGTTTTTCATTTCCTTTATGAGTATATTCCTTGAGTTAATAACATTTGCTGGATATTTGTAGTAAGTAACAGAATTCAGAATGTAAAATGAGACTTAACCATAAATAAAAGTCAGAAAATGAAAAATAAAAAATAGGAAATCTGCTGTCAAAGCTTTTATATGAAGTGCATTCTTAGATGATTATTATCATTATTTGCTCATCCTTATATCATTCCAAAACCTGCATACTGTTATGTTTTCAGTAGGACACAAAAGTAGAGATTTTTTAAGAATCATTACGCAGGGGGGCCTGGGTAGCTCAGCGAGTATTGATGCTGACTACCACCCCTGGAGTCGTGAGTTAGTATCCAGGGCATGCTGAGTGACTCCAGCCAGGTCTCCTAAGTAACCAAATTGGGAGGGTAGAGTCACATGGGGTAACCTCCTCGTGGTCGCGATTAGTGGTTCTCGCCCCCAATGGGATGCGTGGTAAGTTGTGCGTGGATCGCAGAGAATAGCATGAGCCTCCACATGCTGTGAGTCTCCGCGGTGTCATGCACGATGAGCCACGTGATAAGATGCGCGGATTGACTGTCTCAGAAGCGGAGGCAACAGAGACTTGTAACCGCACCACCACGAGGACCTACTAAGTAGTGGTCATTTAGATACTATGAAAATGACCTAGTTTACTTAATATAGCAGATGTTGTCAAGACCATCTTACTGAACACTATTTGAAAATGCCTTGCTCTAAGACACAAAGATGACAGAATAGAAATGGTATCAAAAAATTATGGGTCAACAACTTCATTGCACTTCTGTGCAGTCAGTCAAGCCATTACCTTAACCAATAGACACCCAGTAATTGTTCACTTTTTACACGACCTGCAGTGTCACTTAAAGGAATAGTTCACCCAAAACTAAAATTCTCTCATCATTTACTCACCCTGATGCCATCCCAGATGTGTATGAATTTCTTTCTTCTGCTGAACACTAAGATTTTTAGAAGAATATTTCAGCTCTGTTGGTCCATACAATGCAAGTCATCAGGGTCCAAAACTTTGAAGCTCAAAAAAGCATATAAGGGCAACATAAAAGTAATCCATACTACTCTAGCGGTTAAATCCATGTCTTCAGAAGTAATATGATAGGTGTGGGTGAGAAACAGAGCAATATTTAAGTCCTTTTTTACTATAAATTCTCCTCCCTGCCCAGTAGGTGAGGATATGCACGAAGAATGTGAATCGCCAAAAACAAAAGAAGTAGAACTCTTAGGAGAGATAAGCCCTTAGGATGGCTATATGAAAGGGGAGATTTATACTTAAAAAAGGACAGCCACACCTACCATATCGCTCCTTAATACATGGATTTAACTAGAGTCATATTGATTACTTTTATGCTGCTTTAATATGCTTTTTAAACTTCAAAGTTTTGGACCCTGTTGAGTTGCATTGAACGGACCAACAAAGATGAGATATTCTTCTAAAAATCTGTGTTTGTATTCAGCAGAAAAAAAAGTAATGCATGTCTGGGATGGCTTGAGGGTGACTAAATGATGAGAGAATCTTAATTTTTGGGTGAACTATTCCTTTAATGTGGCACTGCTGGTAAATTAACATTAAATGCTTTGTACGTAATTAAACAGATCATGAGGTAAAAATCTTACACCCCCCCACCCCCCCCATTTGTTCATACCTTTTTTCGCCATCCATTCTGCTTTTTTCAACTTAAAATATGCACTCCTTTTTTTCTTTCTTTCTCTTTGTTATCTTTCATCAAACGAGTTACGACAACAAAAATTTGTGCACTCTATCTGAACTGAGCCTCAATCAAAGAGAGTCTGAGGAAAACATAAACTACGCCATCGCTGTCAAAGGTCAACTTTCAACCCCACATTACATCTCAGAATGGCCGACCTCTACCTGACCTCTTTACCTTTAATCACAACCACAGGGAAAACCATTACACGACTCTCAGCTCACAAATATCTATAATATCTCTGTAATTGTGTGAAACCGTTCAAACAGACTGATGGGCATGCAAAAGAGTGGAATGTGGAGTATTTTCATTGTTTGAAGCACTTGCTCAAGTTTGCCTCTGACTCTTGTGGTTGAACATGCCTTAATGTGCAATAATGTCTCTCTCTTAAGTCTATTTCTGGTAGATTTGAGATGGAGGGCCATATATCAGTGTGCCCAGCACTGAGGTAGCAATGCTTATTTGGCAATGGCTCCCGCTGTCTGTGTGTGTATGATATTTAGCCCTCCTGCACGACCTAGGACTTTCAAACATATTTCAAAGGGATTTACACACCCGATAACAACCCTCTGTCATGTTACACTGAAAAGCAAATATGAAAACTGACACAGTGGCTTGTGAATGCTGTTGTTTTAACGGTGCATTCCACCTCTGTGTTTTTAGAGCAAACATACTTTGCAGGTTCTCAAGCTATTTAGGTGGGCAAAAGGAAAATACATTATACGCGTTTAGCAGGGTTTGTTCAAATGCCATTTTGCTGAGTTGTATTGCGCTGTTCACAGAAAATCTGAGTCCTTCAGGCGGACTTTCCAGAACCTTGGCCCCCACAGAAATAAGCAAATAGTCCAAATTGATGCTGTTGTTCCTTAAACAAGTGTGATTTATCATGTTAAATGTTTCCATTTCTCGAACAGGTTGCCTTGTGGATGCCTCCGTTGCCTTGGCGATGGAGGTGATGACATGTCACATCTTTGCTCGTCACTTAAAAAAAAGCAACGGGTCCGGAAATGCAGGAAGGAAACACTGAGTGTGTTTAAGATGTCTGGGCAGTAAAACAGCTCTGAGTGGGCCAGCAGGACCATCTGCATCAGATCAAAGCCAGATCCTGTGTGTTCTCCACTCTTTCCCTAAACCTGGCACACACACCTACCACCAGACGGACACAAGCGGTTTCTGAACCCTCGCTGCATGCATGGAGTGGGGATTGGATAACAGAGATGTGTGTTTGTGTGGACAGTGGAAAACAGGAAAAGACAAGGGTATTGTTGCAGTAAACGAAGCCTGCGGTCTGAGGTTTAGCATGGAGATTCTCTGTTGCAGTTAGAAGGTGTGTTCAAACCAGTGGGTGGGTAGATGGTCTGTGTTTGAGTGTTTATGGCACACTTTCACAAGCGAGACGGGCTTTGATTAAGATGGGCTGCACGCTCCACTGGACAGAGCTGCATAATGTCCAGCTTTATCAAACATAGAACTTCCGCGCAATTTTGTATTTGAACATATTTATCAGTTTCCAGAGTACTTGCTAATGAATTTAAAGGGATAGTTCATCTGAAAATATCAATTGTCATCATTTACTCATCCTTATGTAGTTTCAAACCCATTTAACTTTGCTTTCCCACAGAACACAGGAAGAGAAATTTAGAAGAATGTTCTGTTGAAGCTGCTCTTTTTTTTTTTTCTTTTCTCCATACAATGAAAGTGAATGGGGACTGAGGCTGTCAGCCTATAACATTCTGCCTAACATCTCATTTTGTCTTCAACGGAAGAAAAATCACACAATAAATTAAGTAAATAATGGGGCCTGGGTAGCTCAGCGAGTACTGACGCTGACTACCACCCCTGGAGTCGCGAGTTCAAATCCAGGGCGTGCTGAGTGAATCCAGCCAGGTCTCCTAAACAACCAAATTGGCCCAGTTGCTAGGGAGGGTAGAGTCACATGGGGTATGGTCGTGATTAGTGGTTCTCTCTCTCAATGGGGCACATGGTAAGTTGTGCGTGGATCGCAGAGAATAGCATGAGCCTCCACATTCTGTGAGTCTCCGCAGTGTCATGCACAACAAGCCACATGATAAGATGCATGGATTGGTGGTCTCAGAAGCAGAGGCAACTGAGACTTGTCCTCTGCCACCCGGATTGAGGTGAGTAACCGCGCCACTACAAGGACCTACTAATTAGTGGACAATGGACATTCCAAATTGGGAGAGAAGGGGATAAAAAAAACAAAAACATAATGAGTAAATAATAACAGAATAAAAATTGTGGTGAATTATTCCTTTAAGAAGTATAAAAAGCTGCTTTCACACATCCAACCAAAAGTGTCTAGGTGAACTTTCAGAAGCAGTAACTAAAAGAGTTTGTCAACACATTTTTTACTCACAACAGTGAGCTTTTTCAGGTTAATTAATTTTCCAACACACCAGCCTGATAGAAAGTTAAGATCAGGTCTGATACATTCAGGGTGGTAATAAGGAGGGTGAGCAGATAGAGATCTATCCATGGCTTTTCAGAGTAAATTTTACACACTGCCTGGTGGGATTTCCTTCCATTGAGAACAAGCAAGCACGAAACCGTGACTAATCATAACATTTCTTTAAACTCCAGCAGTAATAATGTGAAAGCTGGTTATGAGGAAACGGCAGACGCCAGAGTGGTTCACGGTACATTTTTATCCAGCTTAGATTAAAGGTACAGTTCAACAGCCACCCACTGCAGGAATAATTGTGAAATGCATGAGTTTTGAGTTGGTGGCTAAAGGGGGCCCCACAGAATTTACATGGTCTCAGAATAGTTTATATTTATGCCTTTGTCATGGTCAACTCTAGGGGGCAGCAATGTAAAATTATTCAAGATCTCATAGTTGTCTCTCTGTAGGGTTCCTTTGAAAAATTTTCCTGTTTAGTTTTCCCTTTTCAATAAAGCCCACACGAGTAAAAAAACAGAATGCCACATCTCAAGTTTTGGATCACCCTTATGTTGTGACAAGGCCTGTACGTAAACCCTCAGCCTCACTCTTCTTATGGCCCATTCCTTACTCCAGTCAGGCCAAAGACCTTTTTCAACCTGAAATTCTAAGCAGAACTGATAATTTTTGTATTGTATTACTGGCAAACACTGAAGCACTGTTCATCTATAATGATTTTACACTTAAGGCTGAAACATACTGTAGTGTAAGGCCTGGGTGGACGTGGAAATGAAGAGGAGACTGAGCGTTGCATGTTTGCTGATTCAAGAACAGCACTTTATTTTACACAACTTAAAGAATAGTCTTACCATTCAACAAGCCAGGCCCCAGCTAAACCAAACACCCCAGTATTCTCAGTCATGGAACCCACCCCCGAAAATAAAAACACCTCTTTTCAACCCCAGTATAACAGAACATAAAACATATCCCTATTTACTGAATTTCTTCCTAAACACACCTTATTTAACAATTAACTGTTTACTTTAACACATTTCAGCCCTACGCTGAGCATTCTGGGAAATGGAAATCCCCCGCACAAATTCAAACACACACCACACATTACGTCACAGTACTTTATGCAAGTATGTGAACGCAGAGGCTTGTAGGTAAGCAAACTTGATTTAATGCATTGTTGTGTTCCAAAATGTGTCAGATGGCAAATCATAAGTTAACATAACCCAAGTACGCATTATGCAAGTACGCACTGCCTTCTCAACATTGCTGCAAGGGGCAATATAGAAGACATTAGTGTGAACTATTCTCTTCAACAGTGAATTTTCTCTCTCAAGTCAACTAGGCAGTGGTGGCTCAGTGGATAAGGCTCTGGGTTACTGATCAGAAGTTCGGGGGTTCAAGCCCCAGCACTGCCAAGATGCCACTTGGGCCCTTGAGCAAGGCCCTTGACCCTATCTGCTCCAGGGGTGCTGTATCATGGCTGACCCTGCACTCTGACCCCAGCTTAGCTGGGATATGTGAAAAAAATGTTTTTACTGTATATGTATAATGTGTGAAAAATAAATATAATTATTATTATTCATGGCGTACCAACAGTTTGAAGAGAATATTGCTGAGCAAGTAGGTTAAAGTAAATGTATTTGTAACAACTTTCCTGAATAATAAGTTTAATGGCACAGACTTGTGAAGGTAACTCTATCATCCTATTGAGTACTAAAATTTGTTACTGCCACAGTAATACAGAGGTTCAGGTAAGTTTTTCAAGCATCACTTTGCGTCAGGTCGGTTTTGGGTATTGCGCATTAATGCATGGGCTTACAAGGGCTGAAGCCTAGGGGCCCACAACTCCCAGGTGGAGTGGCATCCACCACCCCATTCTCCCCCGTCAACGTTCGCAGGAGGAGCGCATCTAAACACTTTCAGCGGGACACGTTGTTGTAAACACAGAGACGGCACGCAACCACGAAAGTTGTCCATGTAGCGTATGTTCTTAGAACAGCAGTTCCCCACCCTACCCCCCGCTCAGCGACTGTCAGGGGGGCCCCGTGGAACAGAGAGCCCATGGGCCCAGAGGTACCTTAATGTGCCCCTGTTCGTGTCTGTAAATAACGGAAAAAAAATAGGCCTACCTAACTTAGGTGGTTTTCACACTAGGCACGTTTGCTGCGATCCGAATCCATGAGCAATTGTTCCCTGCGGCACCCCTGCCCCACCCCCACAGCGTTGATCTGGTTTCAGACTCCCCTATGATTCTGTCAAACCCTGGTGCTTTTCTGTCATTAACTTGTGTCATCACAAACATGCACATAATGGAGAACACAACATAGGTCACTTTGCGAGCTCCGACATAACATTGTAGTTTTTTGTTTGTTTTGTTTACAATTCTTATGTTTTTTGTCTTGGATGTTGTCTGCCTTATTGTCTATGACAGACAAACACTTTTGGACATTGGTTCTGCAACTACACACCATAAACCAGACTTCAAATTCCTCAATGCCGACCCGCTGTTTACAAACACTCCGGAGCCCTTTTTCTGGGCAGCCCGGCCACGGAAACGCAAAAGAAAAAGGGGAAACAGAGCCGGCATTCTCATCAGAGTAAGACGTCGCGCAAATCGACCCCCACTATCCAGTATTCTACTGGCAAATGTTCAGTCTCTGGATAACAAGCTCTGCGAGCTGAGAGTGTGGATCTCTTTCCAACGAGAGACGAGGGACTGCTGCATTATCTGCCTTACAGAAACTTGGATGTCTGCGGAGATTCCAGACTCAGCCATTGAACCTGCGGGGTTCTCCATGCACTGAGTGGACAGAGCGAAAGACCTCTCAGGTAAAAGCAGAGGTGGTGGTGTATGTTTTATGATCAACAAATCCTGGTGTGATCAGAAGAATGTATATTCTATCAAGTCTTTCTGCTCTCCTGATCTGGAATTTCTCATGCTTCTGTGTCGACCATTCTGGCTACCGAGGGAATTCACAGTGGTCATTATCACTGCTGTGTACATCCCGCCACAAGCCGACACAGACCAGGCACTCAAGGAACTGTACAGGATTATAAGCAAGCAGGAAACCGCGCACCCTGAGGCCGTGTTCATTGTGACCGGGGACTTTAACAAAGCCAATCTCAAATCAGTCGCACCAAAATACCACCAACACATTAGTTTTAACACACGAGGGGACCGGGTTTTGGACCATTGCTACTTTCCCTTCTGGGATGGCTACAAATCCCTCCCCTGCCCACCTTTTGGCAAATCTGACCACTCTTCCATTCTGCTTCTGCCCGCTTACAGGCAGAAACTGAAACAGGAAGCACCCACCCTCAGAACAATCAGCCTCTGATGATGACATCGAGCTTTACACTGATAGCGTAACGTGTTTCATCAGAAAGTGCGTAGAGGACGTTGTTCCGACCAAAACAATACGGATCTACCCGAACCAGAAACCTTGGATTAATAGCGATGTTCGCGCGGCATTTGATGCACGGATCTCCGCTTTTAATTCCGGGAATGCGGAGGAGCATAAACAAGCCAGTTATGCCCTCCGAAAATCAGAACAGCAAAACGTCAGTACAGGAACAAGATTGAAGGACAGTTCAACACCACCAACTCTAGAAGCATGTGGCAGGGACTTAACATCATCACGGACTTTAAAGGGAATAAAAACTCCGCCGTGAACACCGCTGCCTCTCTCCCGGATGAGCTAAATACTTTTTATATTCGTTTCGAGGGAAATAACACACGCCCTCGCGGAGAGAGCTCTCGCAGCCGAAGCTACAGAGGTTAGTGCACTCTCCGTTTCTGTAGCGGATGTAACCCGATCCTTCCGACGGGTGAATATCCGCAAAGCCGCGGGTCCAGACGGCATTCCGTGCCATGTCATCAGAGCGTGTGCGAACCAACTGTCTGGTGTTTTTATGGACATTTTCAACCTTTCCCTCTCCTCGTCTGTGGTCCCCACATGCTTTAAAACGTCCACCATTGTGCCTGTTCCAAAGCAATCAAAAATAACTTGCTTAAATGACTGGCGTCCTGATGCTCTGACCCCCATCATCAGCAAATGCTTTGAGAGACTAATCAGAGATTACATCTGCTCTGTGCTGCCTCCATCACTGGACCCATTGCAGTTTGCTTACCGCAACAACCGCTCCACTGATGATGCCATTGCATCCACAATACACACTGCTCTCTCCCATCTGGAAAAAAAGAACACTTATGTGAGAATGTTGTTTGTAGACTACAGCTCAGCATTCAACACCATAGTGCCCACCAAGCTTTATGTGAAACTCCGGGCTCTGGGCTTAAACAGCTCGCTGTGCAGGATCCTGGACTTCCTGTCAAGCAGATGCCAGGTGGTTAGAATGGGCAGCAACATCTCCTCATCACTGACGCTCAACACTGGAGTCCTGCAAGGCTGTGTTCTCAGCCCACTCCTGTATTCTCTGTACACACATGACTGTGTGGCAACACACAGCTCCAATGCCATCATTAAGTTTGCTGATGATACGAAGGTGGTAGGTCTGATCACTGACAATGATGAAACAGCCTACAGAGAGGAGGTGCACACTCTGACACACTGGTGATGGTATATGTCTCATCACTGTCACGACTACTATGTTGCTCGGAACTGCACCCAAGAATTTCACACACTATTGCACTTGTGTATATGGTTGTGTGACAATAAAAGTGATTTGATTTGATTTTGATTTGTGTTTTTTATTAATTTAGTGTCATTATGAACACCAGAGTTAACAACACTTGCGCATCGTATGCCTTAATTCAGCAGATATGCGTGTCCAGGAGAAGCGACTATATTTGATGCTCCCAAGCAATTTTTTTTTAGGACGCAGCTGTTTGCACGTTCACTCACGCATATATATATATATATATATATATATATATA
Source organism: Myxocyprinus asiaticus (assembly GCF_019703515.2). Taxonomy (NCBI): domain Eukaryota; kingdom Metazoa; phylum Chordata; class Actinopteri; order Cypriniformes; family Catostomidae; genus Myxocyprinus; species Myxocyprinus asiaticus. Next base: position 32,084,489 of record NC_059366.1, read on the forward strand.
TAAAAAAATGCACCTCACCTCCTCTGTGTCCCACAGTGATCCTCTGCCACTTATGATGCACGTCTGTGTTTGTTTTTGTGCAACTGATGATGTCATCATATTTAAATCGGCAAAAACGCATGCACAAGTTATTTTACTACCTGAACAAGTGCGGACCCGTGTACAGGTTGTTTTCTCACTCATGGGAACCATGCCACAGTTCCATTACAACCGAGCTCAAACAAACTGTGTATGTTTACTGCTACGAATGTTGCCTATGATTTTTACATAAAATACAGCCTTTTACAACAAATTTACTCACTTGGGGAAGAAATTATAATGAGAGTGAGCAATTTTGGGTTTAGGCTTAAAATCTGACAGGACTGGTCAGGTCACACGGTTTCAGGTATATTTTCAGGCCCGTGCAGGCATCTACTGTAATGCAAGAACACACATTAAGCATGTTCAACCAGACCATGCACTGGCAATGTGTTGGCCAACCGCTCACATATGCGTACATGTACTTGCACAAAATATGTTTCTGGCTTTACAGTGCCTTGCTTTTGGGCATCAACTACTGTAGGCCTCTCAGCTCGAGGTCCCTAGAGGTCAGAGGTTTTGGGGCACTGTCCCCCACTGGCTTGGTCCATAGTCCATACTTGTTACCAAATCTTTATTCAGCTCAACACGCACTCAGGTTTCAAATTCTATGCCTGTATGTATGACCAAAACATTGCCAAAGCATCAACCTGGACAGTAAAGCAGCTCAAACTGAATAAACATGGTCCCATAATTTGGTTGTTTTAGACTCTGAGCCATTAAATCATGTACTTAATTCCTCAGAAGGTTTGGCAAGCAGAATGACATGAAGAACGCGAGGGAGCATTTGTCTGGGTCAACTGAATGGGTCTTGCTCCAAGGAAAACAAATACACAGCAAGGTGAATCTACTCACAGGGAAATAAATGGTGTCTGCTTATTTCACCTCAGAAATCCTTTGAGCCCTGGCATCTGCCCAAGGATTTCACGAAGACATGGCACAAACTAACTCTGCACAAAGGTTGTGCACAGCAGGGCTCCGATGCCCATCTGCCCATCACAACGTTTTAAATGAATTACTTAATACAAGGGTTCAGAGTTATTGTGTAGTCATTCTTGACAAAACATAAATGTATATTTGTCTTTACATTTAAATGGTAGGTGAAAAATGAAATTTCTATCATCATTTAATAACCATCACGTCATTCCAAACCACTTTCTTTTCTTCTGTGATGGAATTTAAAAGGATGGAGTTTTAAAGTAAGTCTCATACGAAGATTTCAATACATTGGCAGTTGATAGTGACTCATTTTAAAGGCTAAAAAAGGATCCAAATGTGTCATGAAAATCTTGAGTGAAAAGCAAAAGCAATAAGCATTGTTTTTGCTTTCACTTTTTACTCATGAATGTGCAAAGGAGAGTTACAGGTGGAAGTCAAGATTTCCACAGTAAAATAACACATTTAAGGCTTCTTAAATAACATAGCAAATTTCATGCCTTCAGAAGACTTGGTATATGATGCATGAATCACATGGACTACTTTTGAGTCCTTTTTTAAGAAACAAATTGAGTTACTATCAACCAGTGTTGGGGAGTAGCTAACTACAAGTAGTGACGCTACTAACTTATCTACATTTTTCAGTAGCTTGACAGTAGCTAAGCTGCTTTTAAAACAGTGTAGCTTTTCCAGAAGCAAACTACTTTTTCCAGCAAGTAGCTGTGTAGTGCAACCAAACACTACATCATGTTTTGGTTTGATTCTAACTAATAGCCTTCTTTATTTCATAGAAACCAAACTTCTACTGGCAAAACGTCTGACGAACTTGAAGCATATTCTGGCTGCTGCTCAGAATCAGACAGCGTTTTTCTTCTTCTTCTTTTGTTACTGCAGATCACAAACTAAAATAGTGCATTACCACCACCTACTGGCAGCTTATTAGGGCTCGCGATAAAAAGAGATTGATGATTATGTAAAGCGACCCACCACAGTTTGTTACTTTTACAAGGTGTACAGTGGCAGATAAATCTGAAAATGATAAAAGAACATGATTCTATTCTATGAAACAAAGAAAGACACTTTTAACAGCAAATTTACTTACACTTTTTTAAATAAAATAATTAAAAATGATTATTTTTATTAAAGTTATTATTGCATTTTGAGGGATTTTTTTTCCTGTTCTGAATGTTTATTTTGCTTCTCATTGCTTCTCCCGTTATTGGGAGTAGCGAGAGAAATAATTCCTATTATGTTTCTCCATTACTTAGCATTAACTATTATTTTCATGTAAAGAAATATAATTTTTGGTAAAATAAATAATTTACAATGGCATGTATTATTATGTGACAATCTGTTATAGGGTGACCTCTTTTTCCTGAACATGTCCTCTTTTTTTTGGACCTGAATAAAATGTCCTGCCGAGATTTCAAAATTGCCTCTAAATGTCCAGGAGATTTTTGTAGAGCAACCTCTGTATGTGACCTGTAAAGCTGGCACTTGTGCATCAATGGCAAAAAAGTCAGAAAATACAATTAACATGCACACAGGTGACTGGAGAAACAATCCCTTAGTCTCTATGCACATATTATCCATACTCAATATTATGTGATAAGCACAAAACGTCAGAGTTTGTCATAAAAATTTGATCTTTAGGGAAGTAGGCTACACCTGAGCACAGCAAGAGTACTGAAAAGTGTGAAGTGTAGTATTAAAAATATTTTTTTACTGCTGTCTGATCTTTTCTGTTTATATTTTATGGCCATTATTAACTGTATTAATGTTACTATTCATTAAATGAATTAAATACTGTAAACTTAATGTATTTAAATATATTAAATGTATTTAATTAATACATGTATTAATAAATAAATGTTATTAGTGTAAATTTAGTTGTTAATATTATTGGTTTGATAGAAACATTGTAAAAAATATATATATTACCTCATTAAGTAGCTTCAATGTAGCTAGCTACTTTTTGATAGTAACTTGTAGTGTATCTAACTACTTTTTCAAATGGGTAGCTTGACTGTAGCTTAACTACTTTAAATTATCAGTTTGTTGCTTGTCAAACTACATTTCAAAGTAGCTTCCCCAACACCTGGCATGGTATTGACATCAGCAAACGGGACATCCTATAAAATTCTCCCTTGTATGCTTTGCAGAGGAAAAGTCATACAGGTTTGGAATGACTTTGAGGGTGAGTAAATAATGACAGAATGTTGGATGAACTATTACTTTAATGTAAATTGTTTTCCTGAATACTGTAACTGAGCTCTTATATGCAAATATGACATAACTCAGTGGATGTCATGAGCATGGATTTGATCTGGTCCATCCAAAGGAAAATCCTTTAATGAAATTCTGAGGTAAGCTTTACTGTATTGCACTACATCATGCTGTCAATTACATAATTTAACCACAGAAACCACCACCAACATCGTATTTGCTCCATCCACAACCCGCTTAACAAATGCTGTTTACTTTGAAAAAGTGACACATTGGTCAGAAGTCAGGCATAAAAATAAATGGTGTGGTCACATTTAATCAGTTAGATCTCATAAAGGGCTGTGTTAGGTGCTCAGGGCCTGTCGAAGGCCGTGGGGTTAAGAGAAGCAAAACCCAACAGGAAAACCCCAAATTTCACAGCCTGCCAGCTGTAGGACATGATTATGGAAGGTTTGGTTACTCTTTCTCATTTCATCAACTAAACTTGTCAATTCTCTCTCTCTCTCTCTCTCTCTCTCTCTCTCTCTACTTTATCTCACACTTTCCACTGGAATTTCCATTTGCTGATCTGACACATTACTACAGAGATTCCCAAGCCTGACCGCCAGTATGCCCCCTCACATTTCAGCAGAAGTCCTAACAGATGTAATTTGTGCCACACTTTTTTAATGACTGGAATGCCCATGTGCCTTTAACAGAGTAACTGAGCGTACTGTATATGCTGGATGAATAAATATGTACATTTAAGTCTGAGCTGTTTTCAGAGTATTTGTAATGTTTCAGCTGCAGTTTTGTGAAGCAGACAAGGAGAGTGCTTTGTGTGAAAGGGTCAGTCTTAAACAGGAAATGCTAGTGCATGGCAGCTGACACAGATTAATCACAGAACACTTAGCCATGTTAGGTGAAAAGGGTTATTTTTGTTTGTCCAGCTTTGCCCGTTGTTATGAAGGATTTTTCTGCTGGTATGATATTTGTATATGTGGGTTAACTTTATGTACCCAACAGAAAGAAATATTTAAAAAAGCGCAGTTTGTGAAAGTAAATTGCAGAAAGCCAGTGTTTGTAAGTGTGCTGGGGCAAGAAATGTGGAAAATCCACAGATTTATTTTTCATTGTGTCCGTCCATCTGTTTCTCTGCATCTTTGTCTGTCTCTCTGTCCACCTCATCTATTATTCATCTATGATTTGTGTTTGTCTGTCATCTATGAGGGATGAAAGTACCGCGTCTTTTTAAACATGAGAGGTATGTATGTCAACTATGTCGTGAGTGTGCAGTGGTTTGGGTTTGCTGGCTGACAGGCCTCCACATGTCTCCTGTATGACTGAATGTTTAGTTTGGTTCGTACACATCCTCGAAACATCTACTTCAGTGTTTCCTGTCTCAAATATAAGCCAGGTGCCGTGCCAGAGCTGGAAAGCACAAAAACCCTGCACTCATTCACCAACATTACCACCTCCCATGCTTCTCTCTCACTCACATACACACAGACACACACACACAGCTGCAGATGGGGCAGGGGGTGGACTGGTTCGAAGATAAAACATTTAGTGTTTATTATGAGAAGAGAGATGGAGAGAGGGAAAGAGGGAAAAGACGAGAGGGCAAGATAAAAGATGTGAGGATTGACAACAAAAGAAAACGCTCAGTTTGCAGTATAAGAAAAGTGAATGAATGACAGTGAAGACGACATTAATACTGTATGTATACAGCATATATACAGTGGCCCCAAAAATGGTTTGGACTTTTGGACACATAATTTTAAACCAAGTGGCTTCTGCAAACAAATGATGATAAATCCATTGTTTCTATTACTTTTAAATGACTGGTGTCAAGGTGATTTTTAGTACAGTACATGTATGAAGTTAGTTCCTCTCAAGTTCACACACGTGCCATAAGAAAGTAACCACAGGTGTAGTTCATCACATTAAATATGATGTTCCACAAAATGTCTAAAAAAAAATACTTTTTGTCTCAATTTAAAGCAATAAATGTTTTATCATTTGAAACCGACTTCTTTTTGTGAAATATTTTGCTTGAAAATTATGTTTGTGCTATCATGTCTTCAAAATAAATGCCATTGGCTTGATGATTTGTTGCATAATAAAAATACCTTCTTTTTAAAGGAATCGTTCACCCAAAAATGAACATTATGCCATTATTTACTCACCCTTGTCACTTCAAACCCATGACTTTCTTTATTCACTAACAGAATTATTATTATTATTATTATTTTAAATCTTAGCATGTCTTTTTGCCATAAAATTAATGTGAATAGTGACTATGGGCTGTCAAGCTCCATAAAGGACAAAAAAAAAAAAAAAAAAAAAAAAATCCATAAAACCACACTAAACATAGTCAATATGACTTAAGCACTAGGGTATGTACATTTTTGGGTGAACTATTCCTTTAAGTGTGGCATAAAGGAATACTCAGGGTTCAATACAAGTTAAGTTCAGTTGACAAGATGTGGCATAATGTTGATTACCACAAATACTAATTATGACTCATCCCTCCTTTTCTTTAAAAAAAGCAAAAAAAATGAGGTTACAGAAGGGCACTTACAATAGAAGTGAATGGGGCCAATTTTTGGATGTTTAAAAGGCAGAAATGTGAACTATTTTATAAAAGACTAATGTTAATTACAAAGAAAAACACATTTTTCGCACTAAAATCATGTTAACACACAAACCGTTTATGTCTTGTTGATATACTTTTTAAACAGTATTTTAACATTTATGGATTGGCCCCATTCACATCCATTGTATAGTAAGTGCCTCACTGTAATCTAGACTTTTGCTCTTTTTTTTTTTTTTTTTTTTTTATTTAAGAAAAGGAGGGCCAAGCTGAAATAATTTGGTAATGAACAGTATGCCACAAATGCTGCTGATTGAGCTTAAAGGAATATTCCAGGTTCAATTCAACCAAAAGCATGTGGCATAATGTTCATTACCACAAAAATGTATTTCAACTCATCCTTCCGTTTCTTTACAAAAGCAGAAATCGGGGTTACAGTGAGACACTTACAATGGAAGTGAATGAGGCCAATTTTTGGAGGATTTAAAGTTAGTAATATGAAGTTTATAATTTTATAAAAGCACATATTAATTCTTCTGTTAAAACTCATGTATTATTTGAGCTGTAAAGTTGTTTAAATTTTTACAGTCATTTTAGGGTTTGTTGACATTACATCGTCATGGCAACAAAGTTGTAAAATTGGCTATAACTTTACACATAAAAGGTTAGTAATGATTTTATCACAATAAAATCCTGTTAAAACGCTCATTGTTTATGTCTTGTGGCTATACTTTTGAAACAGAGAGTATTTTACAGTTCAAAAATTGGTCCCATTCTCTTCCAGTGCCTCACTGTAACCCAGATTTTAATTTTTACTTTTTATTTTTTTAACAGGAGGGACAAGTCAAAATTATTTTTTGTTGTAATCAATACTATGCCTCAAATGCTGTTAATTGAGTTTTACTTGTAATGAACCCAGAATATTCCTTTAACTTGTATTGAACCTAGAATATTCCTTTAAGTGCTCAAATACTTTTTGAGTCCACTGTATGTTTATGTTCATGTGAGACAAATCTGGGAAAGAGACACAAATTAGATGAAGAAAAGAAGAGAACAGAGAGTGTCTGGCGAGAGACAGCAGGTGTAAAACAACATCTTATTTCTGACCTCTGAGTCTGAGCCTGGATCTCTATTATAACACTTCTGTCCTCAATTGAGCTTTTTACCTGTGCAGATGTCATTTTTCAACACACGCATACATCTTTAGACACACTCACACAATAATAAAAACTATAATTCATCTCTCTTCATAACCAAATAGCACAGTGATGACGTACAGGTTAATCTTGATTAACAGACCACTGAGCAAGTGCACACAGAGGAAATTATGTTCTGAAGCTGATGGACCTTATAACTATTCCCAGACATCCCCAGACTCTCCCAAACCTTAAAAAAAGAAAAAAACCTTTACCTTTATAAAAATAACATTTCATGAAGAAAAGAGCTTGATTCCTGTTGTTCTGACCAACATCACAGCCCTAAAATTATTTGGACACTTTTGGACACTATCAGGCCCGTAGCTAGTGGGGTGAAAGGTGGTAACAATTCTATGGGCTCACAGGCCCAGGGGGGCCCCACAACCAATTCTAAACTGTATTTTTAACAGGAAAGGGGCCCTGTGAAATATACAGTCATGGGGCCTATATACAAAACAGTGGCGACAGCTTTAAGACAACAAGGGAAGCATGGCTTCCTTAAAATTTAATTAAATTTCACAATGACATGTTTATCAATTTGCATTTAATCTCTCTATAATTCATATAATTATTGTGTTAATTATTGTTATTTAACACTTTCGCAATGTTCGTTCCATTGATGCTATCTGAATGAAGGACGAACGGCTCATAGAACCCCATTGAAGGTGTGCTTCAGTATAAGTCTAAGGTAGATAAGTGTCCCACTGATTTCAGTGGAGCAAAAGATTGATGTTCATTGGATAAGATGCTCTAAAAGCATCATTTTGGGTTCTGCCCGGGTGCCTTTTTTTGACCAACATCTGTGCTTCCCCTCTTTTGAAAAGTACCAGCCACCACTGATACAAAACATCAAACCAAGTCACATCTGCAAACAAATTATGTTAGACCTTTTCTCATTTGCTTTCAATCATTTTTTTTATTTTTTTTATGTATTAAGTCATTTCCCCTCAAGTTCACACAGGTGTTGTAGCAGAGTAACCACAGGTGTAGTTCATCACATTAACTATGGACATGTTCCATGAATTTTGACAACCATATTCATTTTAGCCTTAATTTGGAACCATGCTGTTTCATAATTCAAACCTAACAAACTTATCTTTGTGAAATGTTTTGCTTGGAAAGTGAGTTAATTTGTGCCATATTTCTTAAAATAAATGCCACTTGGGCTGATATTTTTTTATACAATGCAAACCATCATACATTTTAAAATGTGGCTTAAGTGTCCAGATACTTATTGGGGACACCGTTTGTTGTGTTTTGGATGCAAGTCCCCAGAAGGTGGTGCTGGTGTAGTGGATGACCTCACCAGGCTTCTTAACTGGCTTAACCAGCAAGACTTCCTTGATCAACCAGTTTCACCAGAAAGACCAATCTAGGTGACCAGCTTCACCGCTTATGTGGTTAACAAAATGGCTATGCTGGTCCACAAGCAAGACCCGCCTGGAACATCATGAAAAATCATGCTGGTTTAATAAATTATTTTCAGCTGGGTTGTTTGTGTGTCTCTAGATATATATTTTATTTAGCTAAAAAAAAATAATCCTCCTGTAGCTTTGTGCACACTTACACAAATATAGAGTCTGTCGCCCCCCTGTGGCTGAAGACATGATTTACTGAATTTAGTAGAACTTTTATGTTCAACTGGTATAGACACTAATTACTTTTTTGACAGCCTTTGATAGGGAGAGACCTGCTTGTTGATTATATTTGGATTGACAATGCTTTGACTATAAAAACCAAATCTAAGGAAAAACAGTCAAGTCTGGTAATAGACTTCTGTTTCCCCAGGAAGGATGGAGGGAAAGTGGTTGTAGGGGGCATGAATATTTCCTCTCTTACTTAAATAGCTGCTCAGATTGCTTACATCACTGTTTTGGCTGTAGCTTGCACAGTAGGGGATCGTGAGATGGTGAGATTGTGGCTACATCATGCTTGCTTAAATTCATCTCTCTCTCTCTCTCTCTCTCTCTCTCTCTCTCTCTCTCTCTATCCAATGGATAAACAATTAGAGTAAGGCACACCACACTCATTCCCTTCAGCCCTGCAACCAGAGAGAGGAAATAAACAGAAGAATTCGGGACTGTTTGTATTGAAATAAGATGAGTGAGAATCAAATTTGGTGCTGCTACATAAAGTACCTTACCGCTGCTCTGCTTGGATCATCTATCAAACCTACTAAAGCTGGAAAAATAGGGGGATGTTTATGTTGGAGAGAGAGAGCCGAGTGCAGGTGTAGCATTATGTCAGAAATACAGAGCAAATGATGAAAGCAGAGGTATGTGATTGAGATGAGATTTTTTTCCATCACAATTACTTAATACATCCTCAAAGTCTCCATCTCAAATCTACACACACACACACACACACACACACAGAGAGAGAGAGAGAGAGAGAGAGAGAGAGTCGTTCTTCACATTTGACATATGCATGTATTTGAATCCCTACACTTTTTAGTGTAGAGCATGACCCAGCTACAGTTGGCATGTCTGAGACATGTACATGTTGTTTGAGATATACTGTAGGCACTCAATTTTTGATATGCTGCAAAAATACGACTCAAAATCAGTTTAGTTGCTTGTTGTCTGAACAACAAAAACATTACATTAAATATTTATTTTTTATTTTTTTATTTTTTTATTTTTTTTACAAACCCACATCCAAATAACATCTAAAATCTGATTAAATCAGCTTAAGTCTGAACAATCAGATTGGATTCAATAGTTTTTTTCTCATTCAGGACACAATATTAAATGTAACGGTAACATGTATGTCTATCTACACCATACCAATCAGTTAGTGTATTGAAACACCACAGCAGGACTGAGCTCTTTGCAAAGTTTTGTACATGTTTTAAATACCATCTGAACCTTGACTGCCTCTGGTATTTGAGAACTATCAATAATCCCATTGAATTAAATGTTCAAAAAAGAGCACTTGGGTCTTCCCTAGAGACCATCTTAGACCACTAAGAATTTTCATGCTGGTCCAGGCTGGTTTATGCTGACTTTTGGTAGTTTGGTGATGGTCTGGCTCATAGAACGTAGCTATAACATTCAGTAGTAAAATCTTGGAGATTAAACTGGTTAACCAAGGTAGGCCTTCTAGTTAAGAAGCCTTAACGGAAAACCAGCACACTAGCATCCTTTCTTGGGGACCAACATCCAAAACACAACATATGATGGTCTTCTTAGCTTACCTTTACTATGGTTCCTGGAGTCATATTGTACATTGGACCTTAGTCAGAGTAGTGTCATATTTCATTTTTGCTGGGAATGACAATGAGGCTGTGAGGGATAGGAGTAGTCTGTTGAATGGCTTGGACTGTTTACATGTTGATTGCTCAGCTGACAAAACATTCAGTCAACTGAATCCATACATCCACTGACACCGTAAATTCCATTTAACAGACAGTACAATTATCCCTCACAGCCTTGTTTTCAAATGTGAAAATTAGATATGGGTCTATGACACAGTAGATGTGCAAGTGCCCAATCTGATGCAGTCGTGTTTCTCCTCTAATCAGTCTGGTGTGAATAAGGTCTACAACTTTTTCTGTAAATAATAGTTTATTCGTTGGTTGAATTAAAGCAGGGGAAGCACACACTCATACTGTATAGGCTCTGCAACATAGACTCCTGGAAGAAATATTTTCCACGTCTTCTTTTCTTTAGACCTCCCTGCTCTCAGGAACCAGGAGTACGGTTCTGCACGATCACCTTTGTATTCCATCTGCAGATCTGACTGCCTCAAGAGGATGTAAATATGCACACATATATGTATATACACACTCCAGTAGGTTTTTGCTATTGCCTCTGAGTCCCACAAAAACTGATGAGCTCCTGGCAGCATCTTCTCAGTCCAAAAGCCAAGAGGCAATCAGCAGAACAGACCATGACACATTAAGCTTAGATTCCTGAGCCACACACACACACACACATACACACACACTAACAAATGGACTTAGTGTTACAGGCTGATGAGCTTCTGTACTGACAGGTAATGGATGGGAGCAGAATGATGCAGTATCGAATGATTACATTTAAATAAATAAATGTACACATTTGGCAGACACTTTTATCCAAGTAACTTACAGTGCATTTAAGGTATGCATTTTTTTTCTGTAAGTGTGTTCCCTGGGAATTTAACCCAAACCCTTGGTGTTCAAAACAAGCAATTTAGAACAGGAGTAGAGTGGTGATTTTTCAGACTCCTCTTTCACAGGCATGGTATAGTTTTTCTTGCTGCATTTCCACCCTATATCTAAGGCTGGATTATGGGGTGAAGACATTTGCTGGAATGGGGGTGAGGGTGCAGTTTTGTATGCAGTGATTGCCTTGATATTTCCATTGTATGACTCAAAGTCCTTTTAGAGAGGTCAGTGCACTCGTCCACCATCTTGGCCCCAGAATAGAGCAGTTCAGCCATCAATTTTTAGGCAAATCCAGAAGGTTATAGTTTTGTCTTGAATTTCCTCTTTTTTTTTTTAAATGGGGTTTTTCAATATATGTAAACATTATTAGAAGATCTACAACATAAATGACATGCAGTCATACCTAAAACACGAATTTATGTTGCTAATAAGTTGCCAAATAAGGACTACAACTACCACAAGCACGTGAGTTTAGGCTACATGCCTGACGAAATGGAAGACCCTTGTGGTTCTTATTTAGCAACTTGTTTGCAACGTACTTTATATAAAAAAAAATATTTAAAAAAATAAAAACATGACTGTTTAAAAAAAAAACATGACTGGATTTGATTTTCAGGAGCATTTTTTACATTTATGAGGTTTTTTTTTTTCTAAACATATAAAAAATACATTGTAATATAAAATACTTGAATAAAATACTTATATTCAAATACTTCAATTTAATCAATTAATTTACATAAGTTTTCAATCTGAAAACAAGAATGAGAATATTTTACCTCCTACCCATAAAATTAAATTAACATCAAATCTTATTTTAGCTGATGATGTACAGTATTTAACTAGGCTTAGAATCTGAGGGCGTTTTGGGCCCTGGAGAAGTTTTGACATGCCTTGACATTTGTGCTTTTTTCAGTTGCTTAAAAACATATTAATGGCTAAAGTCTGATAACACTGTATTCAGCACAAACTGGGCTACAATAATATGTGAGCAACATGTATGTACATGTTTGTATTTTTGAGAAAATAACGTTTATGCGTGGTTTTTGAAAAAACAAAAAATTTAAGTCACTGAAATAAGGCCATATAACACATACTCAACATTTGTTCACAAGACTTTTGAGGACTGGATCTTGTAGCCTAGAGTTGTTTGCTACAAAAATGATGTGAAACCATCCTGATCACTCATTCATACAAAACAATATAGTCATTTAACTTTTGTAAGACACTTTTAGCGTTAGAAAGGCCATATGCGAGGAGGCGTGGATGATCATGAATACTGATGTGATTCACACCTGAGGAGACAAAGACCGCTCCCTGAGAGAGAATGAATGTTAGGAGACTTAATGATTGAACGTTTTATCTGACTATACATTTTCTTTACATAAAGACTTTACTTTAGACCTACACTACCGTTTAAAATTGTAGATAAGTAAGATTTTTTAATGTTTTTAAAAGAAGTCTCTTCTGCTCACAAAGGCTGCATTAATTTGATCCCAAATACAGCAAAAACAGTGATATTATGAAATATTTTTACAATTTAAAATAACTGTTTTCTATTTGAATATATTGTAAAATGCAGTTTATTCCTGTGATCAAAGCTGAATTTTCAGCATCATTACTGCAGTCTTCAGTGTCACATGATCCTTCAGAAATCATTCTAATATACTGATTTTCTAATATGGGCATATTTACAGCACATTTTACACATTTACACCCGAACAGATATTTTCAAGCACAAGCTTTGTTGATGATAATGAGGCAGCATAAACACTAGTTAAAATATAATCAAAACATTTATATTATTTTTATATCATATTACATATCATATTTATATCATATAGCATACAATTTAAATACCTGCTTTAGCCGAAACAACATTTAAATGTAACTAAAACTTGCCTATTAGGACATATTTCAAATTTCAATACTTTGAATACTGGCTGGCAAGTCTAGAAATAGTCCAACTAGTAAACTATGTACATGTTTATATAAAATAGCATGTCAACTAATGTAAGTAAAGACTTACTTATCCGGAATTGTATCCTCGGCTGGATCAAGACGCTCTTCAAAATGCAAACGTTCCTCGTCGGAGTCCCGCTCTTCTTCTGAGGAAAATGTGAACTCTTCCTCACTATCCAGGACCATCTGTAGAGCTTCCTCACCTGTGTAGCGTGCCATCTTCCAAACGCGCAGGAAAGCGAATGAATCTGATGATGAACTTGATGTTTTTTAAGGCATTGTTGGGGGCGTTTACCGTTTGCATTGATCGCCTCAGCACATTACCGTATGAATAGCGCGCTCTGCTGGTGGATGTGATCTCATTAGGGATAATGAGCTGAGCCAGGAGAAACTGTACATCGCTTTGTTTCATACAGATTACATTACAGGAGAATATTTGTTTTAAATTTTAATTGTTTTATTTAAAAGTAGACATTTTAAGCTTTCTTTAGACATATGTTTCATGTTTGTGTGATCAGTATTCGCAGAGTTTCACTTCATTTTTGTGACGTGTTTCAGAAAGATGCTCGTGGAGACAGAGACGGCTGAAAGCGCACCCTGTTTATTTTCTTTATTTTACAAAAGCACAAAGTTTTGATGTTATTGTGAGTGTACACAAATAAAAGTAGACCCTTTATAGTTTCTAATGATGTCTTACACTTATCTGTATGCCCAAAAATGAGTAAAAGAAGAGTATTTTAAGTTGTCCAGCAGGACGCGCCGGCGCACCCGTCCACCCCAGAGGGTTAAGTATTTAAGATGTTATAAAAATTACAAAAATTACAGGGCCAGAGTTGCTTGTCACTTTTGGTGGTATTTTTGACCCAAGCCCCCCTTAAAGGTGTCATGCATTGAGAAATCTAATTTTCCTTGATCTTCTGACATATAAGAGGTCATAGTATTATGAAAACATACTGTAAGTTTCAGAACTCAAAACTTATGTTAGTCCAAAAAAAAGGCTTTATTGAAACCAGTTCACAAAAACGACAGTTTTTTTGTTTTTGTTTTTTACTTCCTCATCTGTATTACGTAATAGAGATGAATATATCAGCACAAGTCTGCCTCAGCATAAACTGGTCAGCGCCTACGTACTTCTTCATCATCGCCTCTTTGGCACCCACAGGAAACACAGGGATTATTGGAGCAACAAGAGGTTCGAGATGCCTGCAAAGTTTTCAAAACATTGTGCAGTGCCAGGTTGTGGAAAAATAGACTCTTTGCATTTGATTCCTAATGATCCTAACATTAGGAAAAGTGGCTGATGTTTAATTATATGAAGTCCCGGATCAGGTCAGTAAGACAGTGTTTGTTTGTTCGCTTCATTTTACTGTGGATTCTTTTTCAAATAAGACACAGTTCGACGCAGCCTTTGCAGAGAGACTTAAATGAAAAGTTGATGCAGTGCCAAGTCTATTGGACCCAACAGTAATGTCGCAACAGACAAGTGTGAGTATACATGTTAATTCTACTGCTTCATATGTTACAGACTGTTAGATATGTACTGAGTATTTAAATGTTTTCACCAAAATTTCCAAGCTTAATACTAGAACTGTTCATGCGAAAGTATTCGCTGAATTTATGTTTTCTTTTGATTTGATCCTAGTGATTTCAGTCGAACATGTGTATTAGTTTTAATGCATGCTTCGCGTATCTTGTCGCATCCAGCTTTCAATAATAATTGCCCATAGCATGTTCTCATTGTTTTACTTGAATATTGCTTTCAGAGTGCATCATTTCAGCATCCCTATATGAAAGATGTAGGCTTTGTGATTTATGGCCGTAGGACTTATAACTCGGATGCATGTAAGCAAGCACAGACTTTCTGCACTGTGTACATTCCACAGGGATCTCTAAGCAGCATATATTTTCTTGTTCTGTTGGCATGATGGCACAATTGCCACAGATGCACCTATAGAGTATTGATAGCAATCTATTTAGACAATCTCTTTCCTTTTTAATGAAAACACAACTCATTGTAATGAACAACGTATGCGTTTGTCACTACACTGAATATATGATTAACGATGAATATATGAAGAACGACAGTGCGACAAACACCGGTAAGTTTTCTCCTGTATACGTTTACATGTTGCACCGTAAGTAAGTCCTTTGATAGTTATAAATGCATTAGCATCGAGTATTTAAGTTTTGGTTGGCACTGTCATGCGTTACAAAGCATTTGTAAAAAACGGAAATGTTTCACCGTTGCAAAATGCCCCAACTATTTAACAAGATAAACACTGTTATGTTGCGTCTTGTTTAAACGAGAATAAAAATAATACCTATTACACAAATAGACAAGGAATAAATATAAATTTGAGTGATTACTTACCATGCTGCCACAGACTGCAGTATCCGTGGAGTTTGTGGAGGGGGTTCATTTTCTTCAGATTTAGGATCAGACTCTGGCTCAAACATGTATGGCTGAATTCCTCCAGTTGCCATTTTTAACCATTCGAACTCTTCAAAACAATTCCACACGTGTAAAGGCGGGGGCATTGACACTTATTTCATATGCAGAGATGTTACCCAATCATAGCAGTGGGTGTTTACATTGAAGTCTTAAAGGAGACACGACCCGAAAATGGAGCATTTTAATCAGAAGGCCAAAAACAGGATAGAAAAAGGCCAATTATTTCTAAATTATGACTATTTTTTATGAAAAAATCTTACTAACATTATAAGTGGACCTCAGGGAACATTATAAAATAAAATAAAAAAATCAATGCATGACACCTTTAATTTCTTATGCTGCCTCTGTCCTTATTTTACTCATTAACACAAAACTGCTATTATAAAAACCCATAGGAAAATCCAGAGGGAACCCATGGTTTGAAAATCCTAATTCTCTTCCAGGTTTTTGGGCTACAACCTGAAGATCTCTTTAGGCAAAAGGCATGAAACAGCTCCTATCTACTTGAATGGGAAACAAACAATATGTATCAATAACATATTTCAAATCACAAGTAAAATCTGACACAAATCCTATCATATATTTTGCTTCTTTAGTTAAAATTAGGCAAAAAACAAAAACAAAAACAAAAAAACTATTTTTCAGGCTGGTCCAGCCAACGTGCATACATGGTCTGGAGCACTAAGGCAATGCTTTTACCAGTAAAGGTCTTTTATCTAGAAGGCAGTCCTTCTTTACCTGCATCTGCCTTAATTAATGATGCAATTTATTTCATATATTTTTCTATATGTGGTCCATCTCCACCATATACTGTCTCTGATAATGTTGAAAACATAGTCCAAAGCTAGCCAGCAATCTTCAGGCCTTATTGAGGTTCACTTTATAAGTCTGCATCTCACCAGTTCACACAAACATCCAAGTTCAATAAACCATTCAACACGAAGCCTCCAGTCTCCAGTGGACATTAAAGACAACAGAGGATGGGGTGTTAACAGGGTTACTGTTGATCCTCATCAGTACTGAGCTCATACCTGTCAAGGGTCCACTCTGGATCTGAAATTAGCTCCCAGTTGTCTGTATGATTATATTTGTCAGGACACAAACAGAAAAACTCTTGATGTTAGACCAGAACTCTTCACCTTGAGAAGTTTAATAGGAGCACAGAACTCCGAGCAGAAGTGAGGAGAGGGTTAGCAAACCACCAAACAGCGTCATTAATCACAGCTCAGCTCCGGCCAGTCACTGACAGTACATGACTGCTTCAGTCAGGGAGCCCATTTGTTAAATCCGCTAAAGCTGCATTTTATTAGCTACATGACAAACCGATTTTTAACTGTTTTACGTTTTCAGTCCTCAGGGGAGAAGATCGGGCAGATCGTGGGAACCGTGCAGGTTTCAAATGGTTCTTTAAATGTCATGAATTTTCAGTTCTGTTAATTTTACTGATCACAATTAGTTTCAATTAAAAATGTATTCAATTTTTGTTTACATAATGTGATTAAGTGGAAAAACACAAAGGTTTTCTACAAATTATTATGAAGCCCAACTACGTTCTCTGAATATATCACAAGCATATCTAAATATCTCAAAAGCAGCCACTTGTGACTTGGATGGGACTTGAAACCTGAGCATCTTACACACACACACACACACACACCCACACACACACTCAAAAACTTGACCTTCTATCAACAATCTTACTGATGTTTCAAATGCAAATATCTATTGATCGTTAGATTGATGAACAGATAGACAGACTTGTTCCATACTTTTATGGAAGTCCATTCTCAGCCTCATTCTCAGGTCAACTTAAAGAACAGCCCTTCTATCTTTGCATCCACTGCAAATCATAATTTCTGTGGCCTTAGTCACAAGTTAAATAAATGGTGGTTATTGGCCACGGTGCAGAGGGTGTTATGTATCAGGAAAGAGAATCAGGACTGATGACAGAAATCTGCCCCCATTCATATGTAAGTGATCCCCAGGTGTGCGAGATGCCCCCCAGGATTATGTGTAATTATTACATCATTGTTCTGAGTCTGAGAAAGAAGTGAGGTGAGAACAACACATTTTACACATTTTAGCTGAGAGGAAAGCTTAAAATCCTTTTGAAGTGTGTGTGTGTGTGTGTGTGTGTGTGTGTGTGTGTGTGTGTGTGTGTGTGTGTGTGTGTGTGTGTGTTCTTTACATGTTCTGAAGATATTAACCAGATGTGGGGACACTGGTACTTTACGTTCATAAACTATGTATAAAAACTTTCCAAACCCACACACACTAGTATGGGTTTGACATGAAAAGTACCAGCACTGGGGGCCAGTGTGTTTGCAAAACCCTGGGTATGTTTTATTTGGCCATCAAGTGCCAATAAAGTGTTCTATTTATTTTTAGTAAGATCAGGCTAACCACCGCTGAAGTAGAAAAAGTGTAATGTAAAAAAAAAAAAAAAAAAAAAAGAGTTGAGAAGAGAGCGAAAGAGAGAGAAGTGCTAAATGTTTTAACGGCAGAATTAAAAGTGGATTACCACCTTGACACTATAAACTACGTGTCCCTGAGAGACATAATTTACCTCATTATTGGCCATGCCATTAATTTCTATCATCCTATCCTGTGGTGAATAAAGAAGCCATATGATATAAACATACTATACATCTTGGCATAGAACTCTCTCTGTTGTAACTGTAATGTCCCTCTCTCATTCTGTCTGTCACACAGAAATGGAATAGTCATGACCCTTTCTTGACTTCTGTGCAGCTTTGTTATACAGTCTTTACTGTGTCATCACACAGTCCAGTGGTGCAAAATCAAATTTATCTAAAAAAATAAAATAAAATCTGGAAAAGGTGCTGCCAGGCTGGGATAATGAACACTATACCAGATTTAGTGCAAATGTATTTATGATGTGTAGGTCACTCAGTGTGTTGCCGGAGCTAGGCACCAGCAAGTCCAAAAATGCAACTGTGCTCTGGAAATAAGTAAAAAAAAAAAAAAACCCCGCAACCACCCATATTTATTGGCGACGTCATGATAAAAACAAGCCCATGGCAACACTGGATGGATACCAGCATTTTTTCACTGAAAACACAATGCAGAGAAAAAGAATGAACCAAGTGAAACTACAGATTCTGGAAAGAGTACTGATTTTTATTTATTTTTTTATTTTTTTATTATTCTTTTTTTTATACTTAAGTAAAAATACTGCTACTGAAGAAATTATCCACTTGAGTACAAGTACTAAGAAATATTATGACTCAAGTAAGAGTAAATAAGTAGTTTGCCGAAATACTACTCAAGTAATTATGTTACAAGTTACTTTCTGAAAATGATATTATTTATAGTATATGCGCTTCCATTTTTAAAACACAAAGACATTTTTCCTTTCACCAAGGTTGCATTAAATTGATCAAAAATACTGTCAAAATCATGAATTGGCAATATTATTACGGTTTGAAATAACTGTTTTAATTGGTATCTATTACATTCTTTTCTTTACCCATGATGCCAAACATATACTGTGTCACCTATTCCTTACAAAAGCATTCTAAAGTGCTAATTTGGTACTCAAGAAAATTTTCTTATTATTAGAACAATTGAAAATGGTTGCGCAGTGTTTTTGCCCCCCCCCCCCCATTTTCTGAGATATTGAGTTCTTACAAGTTATTTTACACTTGCAAGTCAAATTTTGGATTTAAAAATAGGCAAAAAGAAACACATTTCTCCTGAAATTCTATTTTCTCCTAAAGTCTATTGTTTTAGAGAGATGAAGTCTGTTCCATGCATTACTGTTTTGAAAAAAATAATCTCTAACCAGGATAGAGAGGGAAGTGGACGGCCAGATGCACAACAAAAATACAAGTAAATCAAAGTCTCTTGTTTGAGAAACAGACTCCTCACAGGTCCTAAACTAGCAGCTTCTAAATGCCAAAGACCTGCATTGCTGCAAGAGGATTCTTGGACAAACAGAACATTTTAAGAATACAACATTTATTTAAGTAGAAATAGCCATTTTTAACATTCTAAATGTTTCTAAATCGTCTCTAAACTACATAATGTGCATTGTGACTGAAACACATTCCTATTTTAGGTTTATTCTCATTCATGTATATCCAAGTATTTTGGCTATTAAGTTAACATTCTGTACAAAACTAATATAATGCAATATCGTAGCGGAGGAAATTTATACTCTATGATATTGCAGCAATTATCCAGATATGGAATGAGATTATTAAGCAAACTGTCATCAACTCCTACTTGCCAACTGAATAAAATAATGCAAAAATAAACAGTGTTACTAATGTTTAGTGAGAGATATGACTGATTCAAACACTAAAAATGTCTGTTCTGTATATGTATTATTGATTTACAGTTATAATAATAAAGTCTTAATTAACATTATGGTTATTTAACATATTGAGATATTATTAAGCACATGGTAGCATTTGGTTACATTATGTTTTGTGAGTTCTCATACCATCTTTATATAACATCCATCCCTTGCACACTTTTGGCCTCTAGCAGGTGAGACAGGGCAGGTAAGTACAGTACAGCACGTGAGTGAGAGTGTTACCCGCTAGGACAGTTTATTTTGAACAAGAGGGGCGAACGGTTACAGAATTTAATGTGGGAGTACAATACCGAACTGATGCGGATTGATAGAAGGGAGAGCCCGTCTGTGGGTGCGATGGTGCGAGGAACCAGACAGCGGGAAAAAAAAATAATGTTCAGTGAAAAGTCAAAAGAAGATCGCAATGTATGTAATTGTAACTATTTCAGATATTATTAATAAAACACAGGAACTCGTTGCGTGGGCATTTTTTGACCCCATATTTTGAATTTCAGGGATTTTTTTGTCAATTTCGGTGGCATTTTTGCTCTGAGTCCCCATTAATTTCCGACACTATTAGCATTGTATCTTTCTAAGATATTTAATTTTGTTTTAGACATATAGTAGCAAGTAAACAAGATATCCCAACATATATGCCAAACTACATTGTGTTAATGTTTGACAAAGTTAAAACATGTACTACCTTACAAACAAGTGAAGTTTGATCAGTGGTTAAACATGTTCAGATGGTGTTTATTTAGAGTCCCACAGACACACTACATTAATCCCTACCCCTATACCTAGCCCTAACCTTACCTTGGAAAAAATAACCTTGGTTTTACTACAGTAACTAGTTTCACCATGGTATTTTGTTGCAGTAACCTCAAAATTAACCATGGTTACTATATTAACAACATATTACTGTTCTAACACCATGGTTTATTGCATTAAAATTATGGTTTCTACCAAAAAACATGGTTACTACAATATTACTACAGTAATACAGTGATGCAATCTACACAAAAGCGATGCCGAGCCGTGGGAAAGAGTGCGATCAACAGACCCCGCCTCCGGATCAAACCCTTCTCTGCACTCATCAACATTCACCGTGACCAAATCACTGCAATGAAATCAAAATTTATATTCATTTTTATCTATTATGTTAAGTAGTATTAAAGGAAATATTAAGAGTGGAAACGGGAAATCAGATGGGGAAAAGAGTGGGACAAAAGGCAGATTCGAACCGAGGTCGCTAGGAAACACCATGCACATTTGCACTGTCTTTACACCCCACACCACAGCAGCAACATCTATTGTCTAGTTTGATGTATATTCCTGATTTCACTAGACAGACTATCGGGGTGCAAATAGCTGCACAGTGTGGTAGATGCTATTTACACCAGGGTGCAAATAGTCACTCCGATTAAAATTTGGATTTGTTTGTTATTGGTAGATAATCACATTAGGAAAAAATGTCAAAATTCAGACTTTTATATTTAGTTTTACAAGTTTCACCCCTTGACCCCCATACAACATATGCCCATTACATTACATCTCTATATTTTAAAATATTGTGGCTGAATAATATATTTAAAAAGCACTGAAACACATATACTGGACTGCTCATGCAGTTTCAAAAATAGTAGAACATTAGAAGATTCCTCAGACCCCACTACTGTGGTTCTCTGGGCTATTTTTATTACTTCAAATAATAATAATAATAATAATAATAATAATAATAATAATAAACATAGTTTATACAGCAACTTTATACGGCAAGACTAAGGTTGTTTTATTTTTTTTATCTTGTGGAATCAGCTTCCTTCACAATCTTTAGATGCCTCTAACAACAATACTGCCTTTCAAAAAAAATTATAACTAAGATGTACTAGTTTTATACACAGTACCTTTCTATTCTTGTTAGATAAAAATTCAGAACTCAAAAGTTCACATTCTCTTTGTTTACTATGGCAATCTCACAAAGAAAAAAAAATACTTTTTGCTCTGGAAAACTGCCAATTATTTACTGTAAGAGTAAATAGGATAAACTGATATATCTATCTGATATACTGTAGCTGGTTATTTATACAATCTATGTGAAAATAAATATTGCATTTAGAAGCATTAATATGCTTTACTTACTGTGATCAAAACAGAACATACTTAAATCTTATTTATCTTTTTACTTATTTAAAGGAATGCCTCTTGGTCAATGTTTATGCTGTCATGCTTATGGAAATTCTGTGACCTGCACATAAACATAACCAAATTAAAGGAATAGTTCACCCAAAAATGAAAATTCTCTCATCATTTACTCAACCTCATGCCATCCGAGATGTGTATGACTGTCTTTCTTCAGCAAAACACAAACAAAGATTTTTGGAAGAATATTTCAGCTCTTTAGGTCCATAAAATGCAAGTGAATGAGTGCCAAATTTAGTTATTTATTTGAAGCTCCAAAAAGCACATATAGCAAACATTATATAATCATAAAAGTAATCAATAAAACTCCAGTGGATCAATTGATGTCTTCTAAAGTTAAACACTAGGTGTAAGGAATTTTCATTTTTGGGTGAACTGTTCCTTTAAGGTTTAAGCAAATGTTGGGGCTCTATTTTTGTGAGCATGCAAAACAAAGCTCTATGTGCAACAAGTTTTATAAAGCTCTAATTCTAAGAGCAATATTCGTGCCTACAAGCCCAAGTGGACGTGGGTGGGAGTGTTTGCGCTATATGCGGATGTATGCGTGAAACTGTGGACGTATATAGGAGGAGGAGAACCTCTGAATTAAATTGCACTTGACCTAGCCCATTAGCGCTTTTCATGTGCATTTTCGGCATTTTACTGACAACCAGTCTGTTCTCTATCTGTCCACATACTTACCTGCACCTGATGCACGTGAAATGAGCTGGCTGAAGGTAAAAGCACAATTGTGTGACTAATGACATATGAATATACTATCTCCAAAGGGAGTTTTTGTTGTGCAGACATTCCCTTGCAGGGCAGGACTCAAACACAAAGCATGACTGCTTGAGAAACTCAAGCAAGAATACTGTCAGTTTATCTTTTGTCATCAGGTATATATACTTTCACTTCTTTAGAAAATTCCGTGACCTATCCTTTTTTGGGTTTGCCTAAATAAAAGCAAGTACAATAAGTAGAAGAATGCTGGTTTCATTTTCTATTTTGCTTAAAGGAATAGATCAGTAAAACATGAAAATTGATTCTCTTTTCCGTGGAACATAGAAGCATAAATTTTGAAGAATGTCCATGCTGCTCTTTCCCATACACCACAAGCATACAGTGACCAGGGGCCATCAAACCCCAAAAAGCACCATTACCTAGTCCATATGACTAATTTGCTTTAAGTTTACTGAAGCTTTAGCCTACCTATCATTTGCATAAGGAACAGACTAAAAATATGTTATTCTCTGACAGAGAATTGAGAGCTAAGGCAAACGGAACAATTTTCAGTTAAATCAGACTTAAATTTGGGTCTGTTCCTCACACAAAGATATCACAAAGCTGCTTAGAGTACTTGGAATAAAATGCACTGTCATTTGGATAACTTTTATGGTACTTTTTTATGGTACTGTACCTTTCTGGAGCTTGACAGCCCATGGTCACTGTCTTATATTGTATGGAAAAGAGCAGTATGAACATTCTTCAAAATGCCTCCTTTATGTTCAAATGTGTGATTTTGGGGTGAACTACATTGTGAGACATACACTGGCAGCCAAAAGTTTGGAAGAATGTACAGATTTTGCTCATGAAACATGAAAAAATTACTATTACAATTTGAAAAGAAATGTTCAGAACTTCTAACATACCTCTAACATAAACTCTTGCCAGTGTGTGATTGTTTTATGAGTTTTGCTATTAGTAGTTACTGTTTAAGTATTTATTTATTATTTTTAGGAATATTGTGACAAAAATGTAAGTGTTGTGCCATTATCTAAACCAATTTTATTTGTAGGAATGCTGTCAATTTTTTGTTTTTATTTTTATCTTTTTTTCATCAGGTATTTATGTTTTAAATTCTTTAGAAAAATCAGTGACCTATCCTTATGCAAATCAAGGTTTACATAACAGAGTTGGGATGTACTGGGTGTACACCTACCAGTACAACTACCATTTAAAAACCTTTAGCAATTGTTTTGCTGCCCACAAACAGAGAACACATCAGTCAAAAACCAAGAGTAAGAAAGAAAAAAATTAGGAAAACAACAAACTCTTCTGAGAACTCTGAATTATGTTGTGTGTTCCAGTTTCCTAATGCCTTGTTATAACACATTGTTACTTTCAGATTTAACCTTTTATTAAATAGTTTTCGTCTTTCTTTAACACTGTATCTTTGTTTTTCAGATGTCATCATTCACCATTGCTGTGTCATCATGTGCATTATTCAAACCGGAGGATGGGGATACAGGAGTATACAGAGATAAAGGAGCTGCTTTTCCATTTGTCCAGGTACCAGGAAATCAGTGATGTGATTTACTCTATATAAACACCATATTCTCTATATTTAATCAATAATGCATAAAAATGTAACCTGTAGATCCAGATTGGGAATGAAAAGTGGTCATTTGGAATTCAATAGTACTATTATTAAAGAATTCAGCAGAGAGAAAAATGCTTTTTTTGTATTAATTTTGTTTCTATGTGTTAGTTAAAGTGCAGTGTGCATATTGTATGCAATCTGTCTGAATTTTTAATATTTTACCTTTATTTATGGATTTTGTCTGAAATATTTTTTACAGTATTTTCTTGCTCAGAGGGTAATTACCATTAACCAAGAAATACAAGAATAGGCGTGTATGTAAGATTGCTGTCCTCAGTCTGGACAGTAAAAAAAGACAGTATTTTTTTGGTGACTCTTCACTAGGCTCTACAAATGGTGAACCAACATTTGGAAGACCAGAGCCAAGCCCCTGAGAATCGGTTTAAAATTGTGTTGATAACTACCAATGGTCAGGACATGGCATGGCTAAATAAAAGCGAGTACAGTAAGTAAAGTAATGCTGGTTTAATTTTCTATTTTGCTTAAAGGAATAGATCAGTAAAACATGAAAATTGACTCTCTCTTTTCCGTGGAACACAAAAGCATACATTTTGAAAAATGTTCATGCTGCTCTTTCCCATACGCCGCAAGCAAACAGTGACCAGGGGCCATCAAACTCCAAAAAGCATTATTAACTGGTCCATACGACTAATTTGCTTTAAGTTTATTGAAGCTTTAGCCTACCTATCATTTACGTAAGGAACAGACTGAAATTTTTATTCTCTGACAGAGAATTGAGAGCTAAGGCAAAAGGAGCAATTTACAGTTAAATCAGACAACTTAAATTTGGGTCTGTTCCCCACACAAAGATATCACAAAGCTGCTTAGAGCACTTGGAATAAATGCACCTGTCATTTGGATAACTTTTATGGTACTTTTTTTTTATGGTACTGTACCTTTCTGGAGCTTGACAGCCCATGGTCACTGTCTTATATTGTATGGAAAAGAGCAGCATGAACGTTCTTTCTTTTGTGTTCAAATGTGTGATTTTGGGGTGAAGTATTCCTTTAACCCAATACAGAACCTGAAACATCTCATTTTATTATACAAAATAAAATTTAAGCCATGATTCCAAAAATATTATACTAAACAGTTTAATGATGTGATGTTGTCTGTGCAGATCTCAACATTGCCCAAATCTGTAAGGTTACAAAAGAAAAAACTGTTCTTGATCATCTTAAAGACATCAAGCCTATTCTCTACCTGTCCACAAACCAACAGAATGTGAGAGAGGCCATTAATGCAGGTGAAGGTTCAAGTATATTCACTTTTCTTAAAGCATACGTACATTAAGTCTACATTTATGCCACAGAGCTGTTCCGCTGACTTACCTTTAGCCTTATAACACACGACTGCTTGGGTCCTGCTTACCATTTCCTGACAGCACCATGTTTCCAATATTACTGCATTATGAATTCATTATTATCAGAGCATTACTATTTGAAATGCATATTTCAAATAGTAGCAAATTCCACTTATTAAGCCAATTAAACAGGAGACTACATATTTCAAAACAGTGTTTTGCATATGGTAGACTGTTGAACACATTGTGCTCCTTAAACCCAAACAAATCTAAACATAATTTATGATACAGTGGCCCTTTTTTGTGATTAAAGAGAGAGAGAGAGAGAGAGAGAGAGAGAGAGAGAGAGAGAGAGAGAGAGAGAAAAGTAAGGCTTTATGTTTATTACATCAGGGTACAAAAGCAACAAGGCAGGCTGCAAATCTGGCTTCAAATTTAAATGAATTTCAATCAGTGAGTCCCACCTGTGTTAAATGACAGTTCGCAATTTTACCTTTACCTGATGTTCGTGCACAAGATCATCAGACAAGTTATGAACACTTCGAGTGGGAGCTTTCTCTCACAGGAGTGCAGCTTTTCTGTATCAGAGTCAGGCACTGAAGTTTTATTA
Source organism: Myxocyprinus asiaticus (assembly GCF_019703515.2). Lineage (NCBI taxonomy): Eukaryota > Metazoa > Chordata > Actinopteri > Cypriniformes > Catostomidae > Myxocyprinus > Myxocyprinus asiaticus. The sequence goes on from NC_059366.1 coordinate 32,110,856, forward strand.
TGCAAGCTTTATTTCTAAATATATAATCTATAACCCTCATTTTGAATCTTCATTTGTTCATAATCCAAACACCAAGTAGATTTTAATGCATGCGCCCGTCAACTTGTTCGGAGCATCCCTTCTTGCTCCCTAAAATGGACTCTGCCTAGGTAAAATCAACTAGCGCCTTTAAGAATTACCATCCATAATCAAATTAGCAGCAAGTTCACTGAATGGCGACCCAACCAGACTTTATTTAGCATTTGTCAATCAGAATGAAGAAGGTATGCCAGTAACAATACCTTCAATACAACAAAACTTTAAAAAGGATGAGATTTGTATGATGTACGATTCTTATGCCAGTAGCCAGGTAGCCGATAACGAGCTAACAGTTGCTAACTGGTTAAGTTACACATGAGCTGACCAAATATCTGGATTCATCATTATCCGTTTATAATTTGCAGTAGGGATGTGCACAGTTACATTTTTTACCATTTGGTTACCACGAGGTTTCACAAACGGTTATTCAGGTTTTCATTGGGAGTCTGAATGTGGGAATAAAAAGTGTTTATTGCAATGGAATTACCTCAAACCTAACTCAGAATATCAACATAGTGAGCTATGAGCCTAAATAGCACAATACATAGGTCTTAAAATGATAAAATCTAACATTAAAGTCAAACAAAATTGATCCAAAAACTGGTTTACATTTCAATGTCATGTGTAAGGAGTTAAACTGCTGCATTTAAATAGCCTCTTTGGAGTGCTTTGATTTTTAAATAGTTTAAAATCAGATGGCATTGAACTCGTCTAATTATTGTATTTAAGTCTGCACACCAAAGCAAAAGGGGAAAAAACACTGTCTTGCCGTTAGTTGAAACTTTGTTAAAAACAATCTGGAATCATGTTTAATGGTGTAAAGTCATGAAACCCAATGCAGGTGTTTTGAGATACGTTTATAAAACGTAAAGTTATTTTTTAACTTTACTCAGTGATCCCACAATGCCGTTTTATTGCCACATTAAATCAAATTACAAATTAAGATTTCGAGATTGAAGTCGTAATATTTTGCGAATGAAGTAAAAATTACAAGAATAAAGTTGTAGCATTATGAGATTAAATTCATATGAGATGAATATATAAATCAAAATTATTAGAATATAGTTTTATCATTTTGAGATTATAGGCATAATATTTTGAGAAAAGAAAAAATTACGAGAATAAAGTCGTGGTATTGTGAGAATAAAGTAGCATATTGTGTGAATAAAGAAATATTTAAATATTAGGCCAAAAAGAACATCATTACCACAACGATAGAACGGATGTCGAGCCAGCAGCTTCATTAATGCTTGAGATGGATGTGGAGGATGTAATCATATTTAGAATAGGATTTAGCAATAAATAAATCCTTGGTCTTTTGGCGCATCAGCACAGAGTTATTATTAGTTTCTGGACACTGCAGCGGTTAGGTAGGAAATTTAATTTATTCAGGAGAAAAAACCAGACAGACCTTCGTGCAGTCCTGCTAAGTGTTGGTGATGCTTGGTCTGCCTTTTTGTTGGGTTTTCCTCTCTAAACAATCCACCTTTTTCCTGACTTTTCCATGGGCTGCGCCATTGCGGCGAGAGACTTCCACTTGGATGCTCCACACTTCCGCTTAGTTGTTGCTATCAGCTAGCTAGACTAACGTTACTGGTGATGGCAAGAAGCTAAGGGTCTGGATAATTATGCGCTGTTATAGGGTGTTATAAAAACTACAGGTGGCTAAAAAACTACTGGAAAATGAATGTAACAACGATAAGCCCCCCAAAAGCTGCAATGTTGAAACATTCCGTGTCGAACCAGATGTAAAAATCAAAGGTTGCATTAAACTAATTCTCCATCACTTGCATTTATTTTAAAACATTGACAGATTATACTGTCCGTCATTTTGTAAGATAAAGATTAAAAACATTTAAACCAAGCCTTTGTTTTATTAATCGTCTTTACGAGGTTAATATCTCATGTCACGCTGTGAGTGTATGTGAATGAGGGAGAGACCAAGTTGTTCTCGGCAGATTGCGTGAGAAGGTGGCACTTTTTAATACAGAAATAATGCAATGGTACGTGCCTCAAATCTGAAGATTTTTAATTGGAACCTATTATGACCATATGTCCTCTTTTCATGCATGTTTCCTCTTTTTTTAAACCTTAAAAAGTGACCAGTCAGGATTTCTAGATTCCCTAAATGTCCGCGATTTGGCTGTTTTCATATTGAACTGTTAAACAAAAAACTTAATTAAATCTAGTGCATCATATACGTGAATTATCTCTCTCTCTGCGTGCTGTATGTCTGTCTCTCTCTTTCACACACACACACATACAGGGCACGTGCAGAAAGTGCTAGAGCCCAGTGTGACTGTGTACTTATCTATTCAGGGATTGCATTCGAAACTAAGAGTCCACATGTGGCCTTTAGTGAGAAAGGGGTTTACGTTAAGTAAATACAGATGGTTTACTCGATTTTGACTGTTGTTAGTGATATTTCAGTGCTTGGTAATGGGAATAAGCTGTGAAGCGGAAGTCTGTAGCATCCACATTGGAAGAACACGCTAAGCATAATGGGTAATTTCGTTGCCTGTGAAAAAGGTGGATACTGTAACTGAGGGGCTGTTACCACATACAATGTCTTGAAATGGGCCTATATAATTCACAGCAGTTCCAATAATTTTTCCAATAATCCTCCATTGACAGGCGCCCACAGATTCAATACTCCTGTACTAATGCACACCTCATTCATTAACAGAGAGCTTGCAAAAACTTCCCACAAATTCAGCTTGGTTATCTCCCTGGTTAGTGGTGTTGTATGTATAGACCCAGACGCTCCGCTTTGTTTTTGTCCACCACATCACTTTGATGTTACTTTCCTTTCGATTTATTCTCAAAATATTTCGACTTTAATCTCAGAATGCTTCAACTTTATTCTCGTAATTTTTACTTTATTCTCAAAATATTATGATAAATGACAATTGCCAATTTAAATTGTTAAATTACTTTTATTTTTTTGTTAGCATTAGTTTCTGCACAATGAACCGTGAGCAGACAAGTTCTCGCTTTGATCCGCAATTTAAATTAAAATCATGTTTGATCCGTTTATTGTGCGCCTGACGTTTGCTCATATAAAGTTCTGAACCAGTGTCAGTGTTGCGCTTAATATAATAATTATTTGACAGGTAGGGTGGTCATTTTTTAAATCATGGAAGGAAGGATTCCTCTTATTTTTATATTATAATATTGCCTGTGGGCTAAGCCCCCAGATGACAGAAGTCTAGCAATGCCCGAGTAAGACTGGTGACATGGACACAAGGGTTTCAAAATTTATGAGAAAAAAGTCACACTCTGTGCAAATGATGGGGCTGGGGGGGGGGATGAGGCAAAAAGACGCTAAACTCTTCATTACATAAATTCCATTACTGTACTGAGAGAGAGGCCATCAAGTACATGTTGGTACTGGAGAATGAAATCTGTCTTCACTTTTCAAATGTTTTCAGGATATGGAGCAGCCACCATGTTTCAGGGAAAATACCTTGAGCAAAGTAATGAAATGTTACGTGTGGCCTTTGATGGAGATGGAGTCCTGTTTTCAGATGAATCAGAGAGAGTCTTCAAAGAGCAAGGTCTAGAAGGTTTCATTCAAAATGAGCGCACTTTGGAGGACACATTGCTGGAACTGGTGAGATATTGGTCTAAACTTGTTAGTACAGCCGAATCTTAGAGGGCAGAGTTAAAGTTAAAACTGCGTTCTAGTAATTCATTAATTAGATCTAAGAACTATATTATATCTGGAAGCATTAAAAGTGTTTTAACAGGTTTACAATCTATACAATAACGGTTAAATATAAATTGAAAGTTTAAATTATTGTCTGTGGTAAGTAATCAATGCCACAAATGCTGTATAGACATTAGGTTTAAAATAAACAAGAACATTCCTTTAAAGGTTTTGGACCAAACATTTAGTTTTTGATTCAACAAATTCAACAATTAAAAGGAATATTCTAGGTTCAAAACAAGTTAAGCTCAATCGACAGCATTTCTGGCATATTGTTGACTACCACAAAAAATTATTTAGTCTCGTCCCTCCTTTAAAAAAAAATCTAATATTGAGGTTACAGTGAGGCACTTTCAATGGAAGTAAATGAGGTCAAATTAAAGCACGTACATTAATTCTTCTGTTAAAACTCGTGTATCATTTGAGTTGTAAAGTTGTTTAAATCAATTTTTTTTTTCAGCTGTTTTAAGGTTTTAGGGTTTACAGTGTTTCATTGTCATGGCAACAAAGTTGCAAATTTGGATATAATTTTACACAGTCAAGGTTAGTTAGTGATTTTTTAGCACTAAAATCATGTTAACACGTGTCTTGTGGCTATACTTGAGTGTTTTAACATTTACTTACTGGCCCCATTCACTTCCACTACCGATTAAGCTCAACTTGTATTGAACCCGGAATATTTCTTTAACTCTCTAAAAAGTTCTGGATTCCAATAACATCTGAGTGTTTAATTATTTTGCAGGGCCCTCTAAAGGATTTTGCTGGAGCATTAGTAAACTTCCAGTTACTCCAGCAAAATTGTCCAATCCGTACCTACCTCATAACATCACGTGGCACTAACAGTCCTGGAATCAGAGCCCTAAAGACTCTTCAGAAGAATTTAGAAATCAATGAGGCAGTCTTTCTCTCTGGTGCTCCAAAAGAACCAGTGCTGATGGCAATCAACCCTCACATCTTCTTTGATGACAAAATGGAACATGTACAAGAAGCCCGAAATAATATGGTCATTGCTGCTCATGTACCTTTTGGGGTGAGGAATGAGTAAGAACATTCTAGTTTGTAAAGATCTGATATGGCCTGTCCTGTAAGTGATCCGGCCACACATCCTCTTCTATGATTCCTAATAGGGAAGCTCCAACTTTGGCAATCATTTCTGCTATTGTTATTAAAGGGTTAAAAGAGTGAATGAATAATGAATCCCAAAGAAAATTGTGATTATAATTAAATGGTGAAATTAAACAGATTAATATATTATCATCCAAATGTCTGAAAATGTTTCTTTGTTCCAGTTTAACTGTTGTTAAAACAGTAATGTAGGACACACCACATATTCTCTGCACATCTCTTTCTAACCCCAGTCCATAGTGTTTTTCTGATAACATACCTAAGCCTCGCCTAGAGAGAAACTTCAAACTCTATAGCAGGAGAACCAATGGCTCCACACTGTTTAAAAAATAATTTCACCAATAATAATAATAATAACATTATTACAATAAAAGCACAACACCACACTGAGAACAACCCAGTGAATGTTATGAGGGGATATGTTCTGTAGTACACTAAAAAAAAAAAAAAATGGAACAGTTCATGAGTCACCCAAGTAGGGTTTAAACCAGTAATCTTCTGATTCCTAGTCAACTGCACATCCACTGTACTACACTGCAACAACTTTGTCAGTCGCTAAAGACACATGCCAAGCAAAGAGTCAACACTGTCAAGCATAGTGGAGAACATGTTGTTACTGCTACAGCATTGTTTAAAAACCAAAAATAATCCATTTGATTTGTTTTGTCAGGCCAGTCTTTAAATCATCTGAGCCTAATTTGGAGAGAATTAGATAAAATTTAAAAAAAAAAAAAAAAAAAAAAAAACAATTTACTTGGAGTTCCAGTACCCTAGGATCAGCCACATAATGCTGACTCACCAGCAAGCACCACCTCCTATCAGATATTTTTGAATCAGCTCTAACATGTAAACCATCCCCTCTGGTGCGACCAGAATCGTGTTGCATCAGCAGACCTGGTTCGGATCCCATGTTGAAACCATGATGTTATCGTATTCAGTAACGAGTGTGATTTTGAAGTTGCATTTTTCTTTCTAACATTACATTTTTACTCCATTGATGGTTAAGTTCAGTTTTGGGGGTTGGGTTGGTAGTAGAATTTATAAAATAAGAATTCCTCTTCACTGTATTACAGCCTGCTCAGCTGAAAACAAATCGCTTCACAACTTGCTTTTGGCACACCTCCGTGGACATTTCACCCAGAAAATGGAGCTTACACGTGCTCACCAGTTACCGCTTTGACCACTGGGGGAAGAGTTTTGCATATCGTTAAGCACAGACCAATTTCAGCTAATGAAAAGTCAACCTACTTTTTCCAAATTCACTGTGATAAGTAAACACTAGGTCACCCTAAGTACATAATGCTAAAGACCCCTACAAAGTTTAATTTTAATACACCGAATTATTGGCATGATACAGCTTGACCTCCTGTTTTGTGCTGACATGGTTTAATTAAGGGGTATCTTGGTAGTGGTGGTGAATATAAAAATCTCTGAATAAATAAAAAAATAATAATAATAACTCACACATAGTCATTTCTGTGAGTCAATTTTGTTTAAGATTGGACAAATGTTCTAATAGGAACAGCAAAAGAAAAAAAAACTCCTATATAATTCAAAATGTAATATGGCTGTAAACAACACATGAGGAATTGATGGAATCCACATACTGTACCATGGTATCGGTACAGCCGACTATTTTTTATATTTCATTACCAAAAATTACCAAACACAGAATGGCACAGTACTACCCACATTTGATGGGTGCACAGGTTTGATGTTTCAAGAAAGAAAGTCACAAGGGTTTGAAAGCAAATTTGGGATGATAAATAATGATAGACTCATTCTATTAATGGAACTATTCCATTAATTGGTTTAAGATTCAGTTTGAATCATTCGGACCACTCACTCATGCACTGAATTGTTTGGAGCAGATTCTCACTCAGTAAAATGGTAACATGATATTTTAGAACACTGAGAACAAGCAGAGTGCTGGATGAAGTGGAATATTTACCTACAATCAATTTAAACTAAATCCTATCGTTTACCAGTGATGAAGAATGTCTTTATTTAGTTCCAGACTTGTATGTGCAGCTCTTTTTTCAAACAAAAGACCACCATAAAACAATGAAAGCACTAACAGTGCAAGAAAACACAAAAAGTATCATGACATTACCATGGCTTGGATATTATGTAAATGAAATTAATATAATAATAATTCAGTGCCAAGGTATAGGCCTATTATCAAGCAATAATATTACTGTACCATAGTACCATTATACCTTCATATTCATCAAAAATATGAAGTAGTTTAAATTTAGTAAGCTATTTTTGCCATATAGCTTGTAGTGTAACTTCTCTAAAGTGCAGCACTCAGCTAAGCAAATTTTTCTGTAGAGCAGTTAGCTGTGGTGCTGCCACCCTTTGCCACCTCCTTCGGTGTTTGGCCCCTAATAGCCTATTGTTACATGTGTTATACTGTATATGATGGGAAAAGTATTCTTCTACACCATAGACTCTACACAGGCATACATTGGCTGCATCCGAAAACGTAGGCAGCTGGCTTGCTGCCTAATCAGTTAATGGCTTAACGGACAGCATTTTTGAATGAATGGAACTCTTAAAGGAATAGTTCACCCAAAAATGAAAATTCACTCAACATTTACTCACCCTCATGCCATCCAAGATGTGTATGACTTTCTTTCATCTGCTGAACACAAACAAAGAATATTTCAGCAAGTGAATGGAGATTCCTCTTTTGAAGCTCCAAAAATTACAGTCAGCATAAACATCATCCATACGACACCAGCTGTTTAATTAATGTCTTCTAAAGCGACACAATCGCTTTGGTGTGAAAAAGATAAATATTTAAGTACTTTTTTAAACTCTAAATCATGCTTCCGTTCTGCAGCGGTATGGGCGTGTGACTAAATCGCATTGGCATTTAAAACACACGAGGCAAGTGCGTCACAGCTGGAAGAGCAGCGCTGTGAGTTGGAGGAATGCTGTGCAAAAGCTTTGTTGGTTTTGGTTTAGATCTGTATTTATCTACTTCTTTCCTTACAATGGTGCATTTGTGTGCTTATCCTGGATGTATCAACCGAGTGGAGAACGTGCAATTACCTCTGTATAATGGCAACACGAATACATAACACGAGAGACTGCTTGGAATCTACCTTCTTGTGAAGCCTAATGGAAGCAATGGTTTATAGATAAAAAGTACTTAAATATTTATCTTTTTTGCACCAAAGCGATCATGTCGCTTTAGAAGACTTAATTTAATTTAGCAGCTGGTGTCGTATGGATGATGTTTATGCTGACTGTAATTTTTGGAGCTTCAAAAATAGAAATCTCCATTCACTTGCATTTTAAGAAATTACTGAGCTAATATAGATTTATATTCTTCTTCAAATGTGTTATGGTGAGGAAAGAAAGTAATACACACCTGGGATATCATGAGAGTGAGTAAATAATGAGAGAATTTCATTTTTGGGTGAACTATCCCTTTAAGTGGGGTGTATAGATTTGTGATGAAGAATGTTCAAAGTGGGCTCACATTGACTGGTCTAATCACAATGGAGATTAATTTGTTTACAGAATACTTGGAGATGTTATGAAATGTCAAATATGATTGGAATTAACAAGAAATGATGCACCCTTTTCTGAAGTAGTTATTTTGAATAAGCATCATCTTAATTTGTTACTCAAAAAATCATCTTGCTGTCTCAAAAGTATTTGCATACATTGTGCCCTATAACAATTGCCCCGGTATGTACACTACATCAATATAAACCCCTGGGGACCTTTTAAACCAGGTGTGGGGTAAAATGCACCCTCGCCACCTTTTTTTTTTTTTTTTTTATAAAATTATTCAAAACATATTTCTGTTGTTATTTCTTTTCACACAAGTTATGTTGCTCCATCAATATTCAATAAAAATAAATGTAGGCTATTTGTTGAATCTTGAAACACTTTTTTACCAGAAAAAAAAATAAATAAATAAAAAAAAAATATATATATATATATATATATATATATATATATATATACATATACATATATATATATATATATTTTTTTTTTTTTTTCATTAAGGTGTGCCTTTAGCCCGTTTGACTCTATTAGTCCATCCAATGGATTTATTTATTTATTTATTTTAATTATTAAAATTCTGTATTATTTATTATATATGTTGTATGTCAGTGTAAACCAAATGACAACATAATGACCCTGATTTGGTGAATCGTTCATAAATCCGGTTGAAGCTTGTTGAATCAGTCTATCAAATAAGTGTTTAGTTCAAATGCTCTAGTGCTTAAAATATATTTAGTGTGCAGTGAATTTAGAATGACACTTTGCAAACACTGTTAAATGAGAATGGGTAACGATCTGACACTTGCACAGGGCTGGTGACATCGGTGTTTCGTGCTTATGCTGAGACGCAGTTTAACTAACATTGGTAAACTCAATTCGGTCCTCTCACAAAAACAACAACAATATGAGAAAACTTAAAGGCAACGAGAGAGGGAAAAGACTGGGCAGCTGTCAAAGCAGTTGATGCGTCGCCTTGTTCGATTGAAGTGTAGGGGCCGTTCAAACCGAACTCGTCCTTGCTATTATAAACATTTGCCTTATTTGCCTTCTGCAGCCCAAACCAAGGAACACTGTGACGATTGCAGTGTCCTCGCGTACACTGTTTAACATGGTTAAGGAGAGGAAGGTGTTTGAAGAGGAGGGAATGGAGAGGTATGTTGCGCACCAGCTGGAGAGGGAGGATCAGCCTTTCACCCCTAGGGGTCTTGTTTCCTTTCGTTAAGGTAACGACAGGTCTAAGCGCTATGAATGATGTTTCAAACCCCATTTGGATTGATGAAACAATTTCAAATCTGCCTGATCATAATACCCCCATCACCATCACCACCTTGTCAGGAACATGTTGCCATTCAGTAAACCAACCATACACTCACACTACATACACATTGTCATATCACTACTACAAACCCTCTAATATGCACATAATGCTGGTTGAAGGTTAAAACATTATTTGCAACTTTCTTGACATATGAACAGGCCTGTGTCACCAGATGGAATTTCCATTTCCATTTATTCATTTAGTAGATGCATTTATCCAAAGCGACTTACAAATGATGTATAGCCTACAGAAAAAGCGAATCATCGTATGGAGGCAATAATATTAGAAGAATATCATTGCTGGAATAGAAAGTTTTAAATTTGCTCAGAGAGGTACAAGCAGGGAGGAATGTGAGAGACAGTGGTGAAAGAAGGAAGACAGTTTGTTCATTAGTAGAACTGGGTCAACAGATGAGATGCACCTTTAGATGTTTTATTAGAAACGGCACTCATTTTATTAAAACTGCACTGATGCAAATCTGATGAAAGATCTGCCAGCAATATGCTAGAAAATAAATGTGCCATTATTTCTGTCCACGGGCAGACTTTGTCCATAATTTTATTGTACACACACATTCCACTGCAGGGCAGGACTCAAATGCAGACCGTTATTATGCATTTACGATAAGGAGGTCCATCTAATTGTTTGTTTTTTACAAATCAGAGATCACAACCTTAATGTTGGTCCATACACTCAAACAAAAAAGCCCCAACCTTGCATTTAATTCTGTGGATTTTTTATGATTTATCAGTTAGTTACAGTTACTGAGGAATAGTCCTGTGTGTGGCTTATGAACATGCCAAAAATGGCCCAAATTAAAGAACATATTAGCTACTCAATTTTGAAATCATATTTCCAGATCCAAGCCATAGTTCCTATTTGTTCTTATTTCTGTTTTTCTAGTTAACAGGCACTGTTGAATGTAAATGCTCATCTGAGAGAACTGTACTCAGACAGTGAGGAGTTGTTTGATATTGTACTGATGACTAATAATCACGCCAAGGTCGGAGTTCGTCTCATCAAAAACATTAATCACTATGGTATGGAAAGAAAACATTAAGGTCCTTACTCTGCAGAGCTATGAATCCATGTAAAAGAGACACTGAAACTATTCAACCAAACAGAATTATTTGATAGACTACAATTTAGACTTTGATGGTGATCAGTTACACTCTTCAAAAGATGTAGGCCAGCTTCTTAGAAAGACATAGATTAAAGGTGCAATATGTAAAAATGTTAATGTAATATTCGCCTTTTTTTTTTGCCAATGTGTGAACAGCTTGTAACACAACTCAAAAAATGAGCCCTTCCCGGACTTCCTAGGTTGCCTATTAAAGCCTGTAGACTGCTTTTCATGCGAAGGGAGCGGGTCGTATTTGCCAAGATAATCCAAAGGATATGAAGTTTATGCATGCTCCCCATAGTTTACATACTTTAATCTTATTACATACTCTTAGCATACTTTTCATGTTGGTTATTAAACAGTTGCACCATTCTCCCCTAGGGCCCTCTGAAATGCTTTCTGGAAGCACTTGGTAAACTCCAGTGCAAGTTCTATGCAAAGAACCAGCGTATCAACTGCCCCATTCGCACGTACCTGGTAACAGCTCGAAGTGCTGCCAGCGCTGGGGCCCGTGTCCTGAAGACCCTATGAAGCTGGGGACTGGAGGTAGACGAAGCCCTCTTTCTAGCTGGGGCTCCTAAGGGGCCTCTCCTACAGAAGATCAGGCCTCACATCTTCTTCGACGATCAGACGTTTCATATTGAAGGAGCCCAGGAGCTGGGTACCATCGCCGCTCATGTGCCTTATGGGATTGGACAGAAGTACAATAAGGGGAAATGCATTGAAACAAGTAATGCAGAAAAATAAGGAAAATATTTGATGAGTATCAAATGCAAATGTCCAAGTCCCATCTTTTTAGATACCTCAACATCCATATAGTGTCTAAATTATGTTTAATCTAAACAATACCTCAAATATAAACGTTTACTTATATTAATAATGAGTTGGGATTGACGCACAAGTGAAAGTAATGAATGAAGGGCACAGCAAATTCAAGAGATTATATATTTTTAATCTCTTCAGATGGTTGATGGATTGCTTTCAATCAGACGAATTATAAACACAAAGAGCCCACTGTGCTAAAAATGCACACAGGAAGTGGATTACCTAGTACGTTATGTACAGACCTAAACCATCAGAATGGTAAATACAAACAACACTTCATCCCTTTCTTTTTAAAAATTAGAAAGTTCAATAAGACAATTTATCTGCCTTTACACCTTGTTCACTAATATTTTTATCATATTTAATCAGAATTTAAATAGCTATTGAATTTTATCTCAGGGAATACACATCTTTTTTAAATATTTTATTTATAGTGTCATATTTTATTATTGGATGTAAATTCTGCAAATTTGTTTTGTTCCATGTAGTTCACTGCTCTATTTTGGATACCAATGTTTCCTGGCAGACTTTACCACAGTAATAATAAATGAACTGTGCTCTGAATAAATGCTGGAAGATAAGGGTGTGAAGAAACCATGTATTATGTATTAGACCCTATACTGAGTTTCCCATGAGGTGTTCAAAATGTAGATATAACCACATTCAAATTTGTTAAGCTTTGTTATAAAACACTGGATTTATTTTTTTATGATGATACATTACATTTTTGATCTTATTTAGTATATGGTTTATCTTTCACGTCTAAAGATAGCATACTTCATTTCAGTACATAATGTTTAGCAGCAAAGCCCTTTTCGGTCTAGATAAAAACAAGACAAATGCGCGTTTTAAACCGTCGACTTATGGGTATTGCAGTTCAATAACATTCCAGGGACGTTGTTGATGGCCCCAGACAGATCAGCAGTGAAGCAGAGCACATTCCTCAATATAAACATTTTGATGAATGCGTCGACATATTGCGGGGCAAAACCATTATCGTGACGGGGGCAAACAGTGGCATTGGAAAAGCCACGACAGTGGAGCTGCTCCGGCGTCAGGGCCGGGTGATCATGGCATGTAGGGACCGAGAGCGGGCAGAGAAAGCAGCCCAGAAGATCCAACAGCTAGGAGGCCGGACCGGAGCCAGGGGAGATAGTGATCAAGCTCTTGGACCTGGCATCACTTAAATCTGTCCGTAGCTTTTGCGAAGAGAAGGTACGATCATTTCGATTCGGGAGGCGGCTGCACCAGGTCAGTGCCTTATTTCTCTTGCTAAATACAGGCCACAAATACTAGCAAATGACCTAATTGTTTACAAAAAGTGTGGGTGAACAATACCGTCAAAGGGTAGGCGAGTGTTACGCACTTCTATGAATGAATGCACGCTCGAGAAGTTTGAGAAGCGCATGTGAACTTGACAGCGCCTCAAATTCGAGCGGAAATGATTGTCCTGCAGAGAAAAGATGTTTTATGTTGCGAGCTTTTAAGGCATTGTGACTGTTCTCATGAATAAAGAGATATGAGTAGATTTATTTTTGATTGCAAAAAAAAAAAAAAAAAAAAAAAAAAAAACAACATCATCAAGGTTAGGACTGAAGACCTAATTCTGTATATTTCTATTTTAAACACATTGGTTTACAGTGTGCAAAACTTCAACACCAGTTAATTCTGCCTGTTTCTTTTTTCTTTTTTTTTTTTTTTTTACTACTTCTGCTACTACTACATATAGATAAAATGATCAGAACTGATCATCAGCCTGAAACAGAATTGTATATCAAAATTATTAAATACTGTATATTTATTATGGCAGCTAAACAATCCACTGGTGTTAACTCAATTAGTGTAATATTGTTCCACTGATTAATGACCCATGTCAGAATAGATGTGCAAATTAAACATTTCATTGTGTATATCTGATATTTCTACTGTTACATCTACACTCCATTTTCCATACTCTTTAAAGTAATGTGTATAAAGGAAAGAAGAATACAAAAAAAAGAGATGATGATATGTAAATGTGATCTATGCAATTTTTCAATGTTATGCAGACTACGAGAAGTATGCCATTTGTAAGTTAATTCCCCGAAAAGTTTAAACTTTGTTTGAAAATCCAGACCAGTGTAGCAACATCAGCTCAACCAATGCCATGAGTTTGGGGCTGGACTATCTGTTTGGTCTACCAATGGAAGACAGGGGAGTGTTTGGGAAGCCTATAGAGCGCAACACCTTGGTTCCGGAATTAAAAATCCCATTGATTTTTTCCATAGACTAATTGATTTTCAATGGTAAGTTATAAACCTTTAAAGACAGTTTAAAGACTCAGACTACCTTGAGCTCCGAGGTTGATCATCAATGGCATATGCTTCCGTTGAAGCCAGCAGTCTGCATTATTTTAATTTCCTTGTTTAAAAATCATGTTTGATAGCGAATTGCGGATGATGTAGTCGAGTTGGTCTCCCTTCACCTTTAAACTACTTATTTATTTGGATATATTGGAATTTTTAGCAATAAACATAAACTATATTGTTTCTATACTTATAATCAACAAACTAAAATCAATGGTTTTATATATTCCCATAATTTTGTATTCAGTTACATTCGCAATGCTTCACGGGATTGTAGTTTGTGCCCTTGTGAAAGATGGTAAGTACACAGCCTTTTACCTTTGTCTTTTTGTCTGATTTTCAAATACTTTTTTGCCTCAAAACAAACTTTGTAATGTGGTAATTCACCTCGGAGCTGTTTGGTTTGGTTCATGGCTTTCAACTCTTTTATGGAGTATTTTATGAAATACTTCCATAACCCAGACGGCCGGAAAAGTGGGCGGGTACTGTTTCGCTGTATTTGAAAACAGTCATTCATTTTGGCAATTACGTTTAGAGATTCTACTGTAGTAGTGCACTTCACCTTTAAATTAGTGCAGGATCAAATTTTAGAGATGTTTTCTTGGTTATTTTATTTTTCCATTCCTCTGTTTTTAAAGGAATATTCTGGGTTCAATACAAGTTAAGCTCAATCGACAGCGTTTGTGGCATAATATTGATTACTACATAAATTAATTTTGGCTCGTCCCTTCTTTACAGTGAGGCACTTACAATGGAAGTTAATGGGGTCAATTTTTTGAGGGTTTAAAGGCAAAAATGAAAACTTTATAATTTTGTATAAGTACTGTGCAGAAGTCTTAGGTACATAAGATGTTTCGCAAAAACATTTGTCTTAAGATGTTTATTTATATCTTCAGCTTTATTGTGTCAATAGGAAATATAAATGTTAGACTTACAAACATTACTTTTGCAAATAGAAAAGATTAGAATAGAAGAACAGGGAGCCCTGTAACAGATGCCATGGTCCCCACAAAGCCTCCCACTGAACATCGAGTCAGTCTGAGATTACATAAAGAGACAGAAGCAATTGAGACAGCCTAAACAGATAGAAGAACTGTGGTGAATTCTCCAAGAAGCTTGGAACATCCTATCTGCCAACAACTAAGAAAAACTGTGTCCAGGTGTACCTAGGAGAATTGGTGCTGTTTTAAAGGCATAGGTGGTCACACTGAATATTGATTTAGCTTTTTTATGTTTACTGGACTTTGTATGACATTAAGTGATAAATGAAAACTATTTATGTCATTATTTTTCAAGACATCCTCACTATGCAATATTTTTCACAAATGCCTAAAACTTTTGCACAGTACTGTACATTAATTTTTTTTCTGTTAAAACTTGTGCATTATTTGGGCTAAGTTGTTTACATTGTCATATTTGCAGGATTACAACGTTTACACAGCATTATGTTGTCATGGAAACAAAGTTGTAAAATTGGATAAAACTTTACACAGAAAAGGTTAGTAAGTTTATCACACTAAAATAATGCTTGCATGCATATTGTTGACGATCTTATGGCTATTGCTTTGAAACAGTGAGTATTTTAACGTTTATGGATTGGCCTCATTCACTTCCATTGTAAGTGCCTCGCTGGAACCTAGATTTTTGCTTTTTTTGTTTGTTTTTGTTCTTTTTTTTTTTAAGAAAATGATGGACATGTTAAAATAGTTTTTATATATAAATAATCAACATAATGCCACAAATGCTGTCAATTTAACTTAACTTGTATTGCACCCGGAATATTCCTTTAAATATTGCTGCATTTGAATACGAAAACATACCCAAACATTTACAGTTTGTCAAATCTGTTGCATCTCAAACAGGATGTGCCAAGGATTGACGTCCTGATCAACAATGCTGGCATCTACCAGTGTCCTTTCACTAAAACAGATGATGGATTTGAGATGCAGTTCGCTGTCAATCATTTGGGCCACTTCTTGCTCACTAACCTCCTCTTGGACCTCCTCAAGCGCTGTCCCCTAGCTGCATCATTGTGGTGTCCACCAGCCTCTACAAGTATGGTGACATTAACTTTGATGACTTGAACAGTGAGCAGAGCTATGACAAAGCTTTTGCTTATGCACGGAGCAAACTAGCCAATCTTCTTTTCACACTGGAGCTCTCCCACAAACTAGAGGAGACAGGAGTAACAGTAAACGCTCTTACCCCAGGGATCGTTAGGACTAACCTGGGCAGGCATGTCCACATTCCGCTGCTGGTGAAGCCTCAGTTTAACCTAGCTTCCTGAGCCTTCTTCAAGTCCCCCGAGGAGGGAGTGCAGACATTCATCTACCTGGCCTGCTCCCCAGATGTGGAGGGCATTCAGGGGAAGTGCTTTGCTAACTGCCAGGAGGAGCAATTGTTAGGGAAGGCCACAGATAAAGAGGTGGCCAATAAACTGTGGGACATCAGTGAAGTGATGGTGGGCATCATGACCTGAAGGAAGGAAAGACAGAAAAGAAGACCTTATCACAATGTCCATGATTCTTTCAAAATTGCTAAATGCAAGTGATGCATATAGTTACTCTTTATGTGAAACATAACACTCTTCCTGATACCTTCCTGATAAGAGTTTTTTTTTTTTTTTCATGTACCACCAAGGGTTTAATTGGGTTGACTTCATCTTGGAAGACAAACATGCCAATAAACTTGAGCAAAGTGTACTCATCTTTACCTGAGGAGGGAGCTGTTTTTTTTTTTTTTTTTTTGCCATTCTTATACACTTGCAGTATGCATTAGCAATGTGTATTTCTGTTGGGCTTTTCCCACTTAAAATTGTTAACCAGAGGGTCATTTTAACTCTAGATTAACATAAAACTGGGTTATATTGTTTCATGTTTCAGACTGTTTATACTTCTGAATAAGTTCATCTGTGGAAACGTAATGTAAATGTAAAGTAAATCCACTCTGGTTGCCTCAAGTCTTCCGAAATACACAACAAAAAGTACTATTGTAATTTCATCACTCCAGTTTAAAAATGTTTTAACTGTTTGTCTCCTTCAGACCAGACCCTGGAACAAAGTGCATTATATGTATGATTATATGTATGATTATATGTATTATTATACAAAGTGCATGAATGAGTAGCGATTGGATATCTGTCGCTAAACAACTCGCAGGAACATTCTGGCACAAAGCCTGGCAAACCCTCTGGAACATGGTTTTTTAACCCAAGGTTAAAAGTGGCCTTAGCCTGGAGTTTCAAAGACGTTAATCCAGGGTTAAGCATTGTGTGAAAAGCCGTTGTGGTGACAGCATCAATGCATTTTCCACTGACTCAGTGAATCACCACTGACAATGTGGTTGAGACTAGATGAATTTAAGTGGAGATTTGTCACAAATAGTTTAGCGTAGGACTAATATCTTCTGTGACTGGGCACTTGGTGATGGTCGTGATATTATGTCTAATTCCCACTTCACAGATTGTTAAATGTGTTTGCTGCTAGCAGTGTGACTTTACACACTGCATTTAATTTGCACTTACTCAGGAGAAAATAAATCTCAGAGGTACACAATAAAAATGCATTAAAGCACTATATTAAAAGTACAGATCTATTTTGATTATTAAATATATGCATCATACGTATTAATTATGCATTCAGGATGACGGTGTGAAAATGGCTTATTTTGCTTTTTTGGCGAGATGGATAGTAATGTACTTATCTTCACTTTTAAAGTGTAACTATACAAAAAAGGCTTGTAACCTCAGGTAAACTATTTTGTTGATGCGTGCACAGTTAAAGCAGTTTATATATATATATATATATATATATATATATATATATATATATATATATATATATATATATACTTACAGTAAATTGTTATTTCTGAGTTGCCTAACAGTAGGTGTTAAACTACTACTTCCAATTATAAATTGTCTTCCTGTTAAAGGTGCTATATGTAAGATTGACAACAAGCATTTGAAATTGGTACTGCATTCCAAATTCAAAATATTGGAGAGTTGTCTGCCCCGCCCCAGACTCGAAGCTCATGCGGGTTGCCAGAATGTTGACACACAAATTAGTCAACTCAGCATCCATTTTAAAGGATTTCTGGGCTTTAAGCTGTCTCCATCTTCCAAAGGCATCTCCAATATTTATCCTTGTTTTACTACGCCTCTGGTCATGGTGGTTTTTAGATGGATGGCGAGGCTTTTTAGGTCGGGTGGAATCTGTTATCTCTGATCCAGCTTCCATGGCAGCAGCACGCAGTGTTGTTTGCCAGCAAACTTGTTCAAATCTGGCAACCCGGCGGTGTCGAAATACTATTGGTGAGTGGGCAGTGGGTGGGATCACACAGGCCAAAACATAAACAGAAATTCCAGCCCGGAATGGAAACTTCGAAGTAGAATAAACTGGCTGAAGCATTGTTACTGGAGAAGCCAGTATTTCAACTTAGCATGTTTCCTAATTCTCTAATGACATATTATGGACATTTTATGATTTAGTGCAGTAAAAATATTACATATAGCACCTTTAATCATTCTTAATTCTGGGTGTTTTTTCATGGTTTAATGTTGCAGTATTTTTCTGTTTTTCTTTGAAAAAGGAAATGCTTTGGGGGGCCTAATTAGCCTAATAAAAAGTTCTGTACAAATTACATAGTTAAGATTTTAACTACAGCACAAGGTTCATATAATGGAAAAATAGTCTGATGGTTGTTTTTGAGGGGCTCATTAGCAGAACAATTTCGGAATTAGAGCAATAAGCCGCTCTGCTTTCAGAGTTCACTTACAGTCTAATTAACCGTTCTAGGAGCTGTTACAGTACAATTCAACTGCTTGACTTCACGCAGACTCGCATACAAAAAGTGCACACTCATCTAACTGTGTCTCTCGCTTCCTCTACATCATGATTGCTTTGAATATTTTCTCTTAGCGTTTGCTGTCTCTGTTAGCCCTTTTCCACCAAAATTGCGATGGTTCTCGTGCCGAGCCTGTGCCCCACTGGTTCATGGCTGGGGCAATCTGGAGCCTATCGTAAACCGGCCGTGCTTTTCCACTGATCCGAACGGTGACGTAACGGTTTACTGTCTACGTGGTAGTTTCACGTGACTACCTCAAACATAAACAAACATGGCGTGTCACAGTGTGTTTGTACACAGCTTTCACTCTTGTTTTTGTGGACATATTTAAACATACGGATTAATGCAATCCATCGTTATTCCATTGCTCAACAAGATTGTCAGAGACAACAACTACACTAAAGTACACTACACTATTACGACAGGTAATGTAATTACATTATATTGTATGAACTATGACATAACTTGCTAAGTTCTATAAACTGTTACAGTGGAATCATTATTAACATTGGTGTATTAGATGGTTGTATTTGGATTTTTGCCATAGCATATAATATTATTGATTGAGAATCCCACCATTTTACATAACAGAAAGCCGCAATCTTCCAAACTTAGTGAGTAGCTTGTCAAAAATCCCCTTACAGAACAAAACATTGCACAAAATAAGATGACAACAGTGTAAGTAAAGCTAACAAAGTTGGCAAATATAACAACTTACTGAGATCAACTGCAAAGGACACCGGCGATTCACTGTTTATCACGAGCATTACTGGCTGAATTCAATGCTCGGTTAGTTAGCAGGCTGGTTAGTGTCCGAGTCCAAAACATCATTGCTCTGTCCACTGTCGCTTTTCGTTATGTCGTTCTTATGGTCCCTGTATTCCCTTAAATGTTTTTTCAATTTGTTTATGATTTGGTCAATTGTCTGACTGAAGGTGGCGTGCATCATTTTGTGCTGTATCTTCAGAGTATTTTTTCCTTTGCGATCTCTCTAGTTTATATCGGATCTTCATAAAGACCATATCGCAAGTAGAGCACTCAATTTCATCGTGTCACCTGAACGGTTTTGATGTCTGATAATTTTGTGGGTTTTTTATTGTTGTTACAGAGTGAAGAAGTATTCCTTGCTGTAGACCGTAGCTACAACTTTACCATGGTGACGAAACTTTATCACGACCTCCGTCCCCTGACATAATCGGTTCCTGTGTAGAGACCAGCAAGCTTTTGAGGCTGGTGCGGAACCACGTTTTCAGCCCCGGAACAGACTTTTCTGTGGTGGAAATGCACAGAACAGTTCGAGAATTCGCACCGGCCCAGGAACCTGCACCCGAACCATCTCGGTGGAAAAGAGCTATGTGAGAATAGTAGCAGCCCTAATGGGCTCCTAATGCTTTTCCCACCTGTGTTTGCCATTAGAACTTTTTTAGAATCATTTGGTGAATATTCTGATCAGCCAAAGAGCCCCTAAGATATCCCAATGTTCATATGATCTAGCTCCCTGTGAAACTGTAGGTCTCTGGGCACTTGGCTGTGGAACCTGGAGACTGTTTGTTTTTTTAAATAAAGAAAATTGGGGAAATTACAAAAATTTATAGCTTTAATGAAGTGTTTAGAAATGGTGCCACATCAGCGACATAATGTCAAGCTGCTAAACAGAGTGATGCATTGATTATAATCACATGAAGCTGTTTTGCCTCCATTTTTTTTTTCGATTTCATCTTGTGTTTTCCTTCTTCAAGCAGACAAAATATCACTCAAGGATCCCCAAAGGTGTTTAGGAATTCATGGTAAAGCCATTGTATCTTATCTAGTGGTTTGGCATAAGGTAACGCATTTCATCGGTTGTGTAGCTTTGCTCACTTCAGCTCTGAGTGCAGACCAGCATCGTTTCCCACTGATTTTGCTAGACATCCCATCCAACTTAAACAGAACTCCCCTCTCGTTTCTTATCCTGCGTTTTTGTTTTCCATGAGAGGGGAATGGAAGGGAGATATGAACGCAGCTTATTATTCACAGTAAAGAGAGTTTCCATCATAGAGTTTAACTGAACTCTATCAATGATAAAATATAATCCAGATGATAAAGTGTAACTTGCTGTTCCATAAGAGATGTTCTCCGCAAAGGAATCAAACTTCAGTTACTCTTACAGTTACCTGAAAAAGTCCCCTCCATCTCCATGGATTTCTTTCACTTGGCAGACCAACCAAATACAATCATTTGTGTGATATTTAAAATCTATTCCAAGCAATAACAACTATAATGGATAGATGGTCGCTGCATGGCTATCAAGGTAAAGGTGTCCTGAGAAACCCTATACATGTAAAGGGAGGTGATTTATCAGACCAAGTCAAAGGAGAATCAACTGCTGCCCTGCGGAGTTCAGAGAAGTCCAGATGAGGAGAACCATCCCAAATATATTTACAAACTGAGAACATAGTGCCTTGAATATAATCAATGTTATATCTCTAAACAATTGCATTTACAGAGAAGAACAGTTTTTAAAATGAGAATCCTAGGCCACATCTACACTAATATATTTTCTTTTGAATACGCATTAATTTTGCTACATGTATGCCTCTTATGCACACTGCAATCATGTTGCAATCTTGATTTTGCATATGCCTATGTTACTATGGTTTCTGTAGTCTGAAATAATTGACTCCTTAAAATTATTGGCAACCTATTTTGCTATTTGCTATGGCTGACTTCTGGAGAATGCTCTGGGGCGAATTCACTAAATAGTTGCACCAATTTTGTGTGTGATATTTCAGTGCAAAAAAACTGCATCTTATTCACTTTCCACAATCAGAGGCAGGACCCAAACTCAGAGTTAAAAATCAAAAGGATTTATTTATACAAAATAAACAAAACCAAACAAAAACTACCCCATAGGGGAAAAACAGTCCAGGTCATCAAAATAGATAACGGGCTGGGGGCAGATGAACTGTGTGCAGGATCGACTGGAACCAACTAGGAACAGGGACATGAACAACACCGGCATGGACACGAAACAAGCACAAGGCGAACTGGCACTGGACAGCACACACAAGGAGACTAAAATAGGGAAGGAAATCAAACAGGATAATGGGCAGGGCAGGTATAACAAATTAACTAATAATGGGCAAACAAGGAGGCGGGGTATGACGCAAGACTGAGAGACACGTGGCAACACAGAAACAAAACAAAGCCACGTGTTCTCACAAGATGTTGCGCTGTGCACCCGGGTCAGGAGCTGTCTTCACGTTGTGCTGAGGTTCGGTCACTTTGGTCTGAACTCTCGCACAGGTGTCCTGTCTCATTTTGTCGCCTGTTGCGTGCATCGCATGGCATTTGCCTCGCAATGTACGCTCAGGTTTTGTCTAGTGTGGTCATTGCTCGTCTTGTCTGTCGGTTCTCACAAGAAACAAACACCCGAATGGCATGAGCGTATATTGCCTTATTGTCTTGGCGTATATATCGCCATGCGATGCACGCAACAGGCGACAAAATGAGACAGGACACCTGTGCGAGAGTTCAGACCAAAGTGACCGAACCTAAGCACAACGTGAAGACAGCTCCTGACCCGGGCGCGCAGCGCAACGCGTAGCGTGTCCATGGTCAGGAGAGACAGATATAAACGATTGACATGAGTGCATGCCGCAAAGATGACATAAGTGCAATGCAACCACACCAATAACAGACAGAACATGTAGCATGAATGTCCGGATCACAACACAGACCGAAGCCGAACTAGACAGGGAAGTCAGGATCCAGACACCATGCTCCCAACATGAAACAAGACCAACCGAAGAGGGAAACAGGGAAACTACAACCGAAGCCGTGCACTCATAAAGATAGAAGACAGAACACAAGACACAGAAAAATGATGTCACAATCCTGCCACACAAAAACCCAGAATTACAGAGTGACTGGACTGTGACACAATCTAGTTTAAATTGGTGCAATCATCACAGAAAAAGCACTGCATCTTGAGTATTTAAATCAAGTCATTGTCATTTTTTCCACACAAACGCCTCTTTTCTATGTAAATTGAGCTCAGTATAGATTGCGTTTTATTAGCAAAAGCTGTGCTATTTGCAGGGCATAATTACAGTAACATTACAGGCAACAAACTGAATTTAATTCAAAAGAGATGTGTACATTTTCTATTGCTAATGGAAGCAGTAATTAATCAAATAATGATCAAATGATGGAGATGAGCATTATAACCTGGGAAATATCCAGATGCATGCTGTATTCAAGCACATATTTGGCATGTTAAAGAGATGATTCAGGTGTCTGGATCACATAGTGGCGTAATTGCTGTACAGTCCCACCGGAGTGTCTCAGATCACAGTGATTTTTTTGGGCACATTTGCAATGCTGCCTAACATGCATAATTACTTGGGCACTAAACCAGCACAGACATGTGCAAATAAACTGCGCTTTTACCAGATGCCATTCATTCTTAATGAATTTTCCCCTCTGTCTTTAGTAAATACTCTCAATTATTGTCCATGCTGGTTTCTCTACTAGGCTAAGTTCCCCAACACATAACAGCAATGACCGAATGGTAACCTGGGATTACATACCTAGCTCAAGGGCACAATGATAACATAAGGCTTGTGATTCTGGTAGTTTCCATCTTTTAGGTTCACCCCAACCTAAGATTGACTCTGTGACCTTTGTGTTTTCAGCCCAGCCTGAAGCATTCCTCAGATTGATTTTACAAGTACTTTCAAAACTTGAGCAAAAACACTTTCTAGAGAACAAATACAGATCTGCTGGCACAGAAGCTGAGTGAGCCGTGAATGAAAACATCTTTTCAATTTATTTATTATTCTTTATTTTAGCAGGAAATTTGATTGATTGCTTGGTCTTCTGGAGCAGTGACCTGGCCATGGGTTCTGTGTGTTCAGAGGCATGGTAAAGTCTTTCCCCTGAGGTGGAGCTCTATGTTTTGACACACTCTTCAAAACAAAAAGAGTTTTTCTCTGGGTTTGGGGAAATATTTTGGTCTTTATCACTATAAGGAAAACATTTCAGCATTTTTCAGCATTATTCGATCACATTATTCACACATGGAAATGATTCCTAAGGTGTAAATCTCTTCATGGGAAATGTGTAGATTTCCTGAAGTATGAAAATTCAGCACTGCCAAAGTTAAGCTGATAACTCGTTTCTTAGACAAATCACAGATTGCACTAGCAGTACATTTTGGAGAGTTTCCTGGTGTGTGAGTGTGTATTTATCTACATGCTGACCAGACTGATAAATCCAAGAGTCTCTTGACACGAACAATGTAAGGTTCAAACTCTCCCTTAGGAGGGCGACTGACATTAAACAACATTATTTTAAATGCAGCTCCTGAAAAAGGTCACCTGTTTGACTTCAGCTTGCTGATATATTTGGGTGCCATGCATGATACTAATGTTAATTGCAGATTTGTTATCTTGACAGGTCACCCTGAAAATCAGAGTTCTGATTCTCCCTTAGTTTAAAAATGATTGGGAATTAACATAATCTTGCTTTGAAGTTTAAAGAAAAAGAAAATGTTTGTTGTCCTCTGTGATTTAATAATGCATCAAAGAGTTAAAACAGAGTGGAAGTCACCAATGACTGTATTTGTAGAACTTGTATCTAATAAAGTAGAGCAAATCATGAATAATTATAGTTTTTATGACCTTATGAGAGACAACTAAGGCATCACTACAGCAGAGACCTCTCAGCTTGATTACTTTCTACATGAACACTCATTAGCATCCAAACCATTTGGATGCTGGGATCCCACTCAACTGGGATGATTATAATTCAGCATTGTGGGCATATAAGTGTAAAGACGTGTAAAGAACTGCTATAGATGCAGACCTCTAAGCTAAGAATGTGTGAAAGGGAAAAAATAGACGATGTAAACATTTTACAGGAAACTCTTAATATTGGACGATCAAGTGCTTTTTAAGTGAGATCCGAGCAGTTAATGTGACCTCTGGGGCATCATTTTGTCATGATTTACAAATCATTGCTGCAGATAGAGATGTAGAAGGCAGGAGAGGTAGGTTTTGTCCAAATGCTTGTCTGAGAGTAAAAACAAATTAGCCTCCAACACAAGCACAACCTAGGCTTTAAATCTCAGTGTGAGAATGGCTCAAGCAGACCATGAGAATGAAAAAAATATTTTTGTGATCTGTATTCAGTTTTTGAGTGCTACGAATAAGATTGCATTGCAGATAAAAGACACCAGCTATGACACAACACCCCTTTGGCTTTGCACATTTTGACATGATCTAATAACAATAATCTGACTAGCATCATTTGATGACATGTAAGTAGCTTCTACTAATTGTTTTATCTGAAGGCAGGGCCCCAAGTTAGGACCACATTATATCCCATTATTCAAGATGGTCATTTCTTTGCCATTTTTTTCTGACTAAAAGTTGTTCACTCTAAAATGTCAGGCTTTGCAGGTGTTTTCCTTTATACTTTAGTTAGTGGGAACTAACTGCATACACTTCACGCTGTATTTACAGCCTTTTTATGCTCTTAAAGACCCAGAGATTTCATTTAAAAATGCAGTTTTCTTTTCTGTGGTGACTTTTTTCCTATATATATATGTTTTCCTGTCCTAAAACGGAAGAAGTTTGGGTGAAACATATCAATAGGCTTTAGTTACATCGCAGCCAGGGACTAAAAACGGTTCAAGGAATGAAAATTAAAACCGAAAACAAATTACATTTTTTGCATAACGTAACCAAAAAAGGGAACAAAGTGATTTTCAATTGTTTCAAAGTGAAAATTTTATTTTTAAATGCTAGTAAGGGTTTATCACAGTAAATATTTGGAACTGCACCTAGAAAAAAATTCAACATGAGCTTTGATGCTGAAGGAAACTGCTACATCATACATTTCTTTACCTAACTGTCCACTGTGGGTGTCGCATTCTGTGAATGAAGAACTTTTTAACATCTACTGTATGTATAATTACTACATATACATGTACAGCTAATCCAGAAACAAGGAAAACATTATTAGAGTTAAAAAGTACATTTCTCAGTTGTTTCCAAGTCTTGACCGAATTATTGTTAGATATGATGCATTAATACAGACTTGATGCTGCCAGGTTTTGACTGAGAAGCAGATCTGTAAATAAAATTATACTTCAATGTTAATTAACTGTATGCTTGTTATAATTTCTATGCTGATATATCCACCACACAGGAAACAAATTTAATTGCTTTTTTTGCTTATTTTGGTGAGGCAAGTGGCTTATTTTGGGCTTGTTTTTCCAGACCTGGTTGCTTGTTTCTCTTGCAAGATCTGGCAACACTGCAATTGGTATTTCAGTCAACCCTTAGCACAGGGTACTCTCACTTTAAAAAAGAACATAATTAACCGTTCTTTTAAACTGTTCTAACCGGTAACCATTTGGAAAGGAGGCTGCGGAACTTCTTAACCGGAATTAAAAAATACAGTTTTTGCTCAGAACGAACCAAAATGAAAAACATTTCATTTTTAGTCCCAGGTCACAGCAATGAACCATGATTTTCCACTTGGTAGTTGGCTGCAAGTGGTATGAGGGTGAGGGAAATTTTCGTTCTAGAGAGCATTTTATTAGACAAAAATCTGATTAGTAAAAGATGAAACATCAGTATGTTTGGTCTATTTTCTCGTAAGAGAAAACCTGTAAATTTTAAATGTGTAGGCCCTACTGTATGTAACTTTTATTTTTGTCCAGATCTATGAAGTTATTCAAAAATACATAAAATATTCAAATCACACAAAACGATTATGTGAAGACTCCCCTTCTGTGAGAAACATTTTTTCAATTACTGAACTTCAAGTCATTTTATATATATATATATATATATATATATATATATATATATATATATATATATATATATAGACTTAAAATACAAAAAATGTCATGTTTAAAAAGAAAATACTAAATAATT
The DNA here is from genome assembly GCF_019703515.2 of Myxocyprinus asiaticus. Classification (NCBI taxonomy): domain Eukaryota; kingdom Metazoa; phylum Chordata; class Actinopteri; order Cypriniformes; family Catostomidae; genus Myxocyprinus; species Myxocyprinus asiaticus. Next base: position 32,137,686 of record NC_059366.1, read on the forward strand.
TGACATTTTTAGGAAAAGGCATATTTTGTTCATGTCATATGGAGTAACCCTGAGTAAACTTCTTGATAGTCTTGACTCAAAAATGTATGATATTCCAAACAATTATTTATTTTATTTTTTTATTTTTACCTTGAAAGTATGTTTGAAAACTTTTCTAAAAATTAATGATCAACTTGTGAACACTCATGTATTCAAGGTGCAAATGAAATATTTTAATATGTTTTATTTGATGGTTAAACCACTTGACATTTTTTAAATCATTAAATAATATTTATCACCTCAGACAACTTTATTTTTTTATTACTCAAATGTTACTTAACTTCTATGAGTACACTAGCACAAAGATGCTTCAAATCTATTAGATGTTGGGCCTCATGTATTCAGATAGAAGACAAAGGCAGGCCTAACACAGTCGTAAAACCTAACTCAGGCCCCCATACCAAGTCATAAATCTTACTGATAAAAACCACACCAAAATCAAACAAAGGGAGTCCAAAACAGACTACAAATCCCATGAAGCCTTGCTCACTAAAGGATCAAACTCTCAACTCCTATTGGATGAGGCACACGACAGAACGCACCTCAACCATGACATCATCAGGAGTAGAAATACCTCTGAAATGCTTCCGGGATTTGCTTCCAGCAACTTTGCTCACCGTGTGTAGACACAGCTCATCGCTGCTCTCAGGTGTAGCCACGTGGCACAAGGAAGTAACGTACAACTTGAAACTGTGGCCATACAATCTCCATCTTGCTGGACGAGTTGAGATTACTCTGTGTTCCACCAAACACTCTAATGGATCCGAAGGAGACCACCGAGCAATCTGCATCTTCATCCGTTTGCCTGCAGAAGTGAAGAGAAAAGATTTCTCTTCCATCTTCAATCAAGTCAACGTCGCTGATTTCTCCGCCAGCCCGCCGAGAATCAGCAGCCGTACCGACCACCAACAGAGCGAGGAAACAGCCTCCCGTCATCACCCGAGCCTCGAGGAACCGAGTCTGAGTTAAAGGATGGATGAACACACATTCTGCATCCTCATGCGATTCAAGTAAGAGGTTTACGTCTGGGCAGAGATAGAATATTATAGTGTATTATTCTTGTGTACTAAGGTTATTGCTTGTACAGTTTACGGACCGCCATGTCCGCTCATTATTAATACTCAGGGTATTAATTATCACGAATTTGATTTGCTGTATGGTGGTCCAACCACATTGGGCTGTTGTGAATTTCCGCCATTGCGGGTGAGACCGGCAAACTGAGTTTATCCATTAAAGAATCAAAGAACGCGGGACGGTTTCGAGCCATCCACCGCGTCTCTGAGTGATAAACTAACAGCTGCTTTCTCTCCCACGATCGCGAAATCGGCTTTGGGGCCGTCACTTAATTCTCTCTCTCTCTCTCGTACTAACCACACACACACACGTGCACGCACGATCCCTCACAAACATTCTCGGACACATTTTTGGCTAGTAGATAGCTTCGTGATAAAGCTCAGCTTTGTCCCTAAGCTATCGTACAAGCGGATACACGCGGTGACTGGTAGACGCCATTGACTGGTTTCTCTCCGCCCACATTCGCGGCCATATTCTCTGGACGGAAGTCTCGCGTGACATACTTTCCATGAGAGTCACGTCCGCCATTTTGTTCGCGTCCCTCCTTACACACACACACACACACACACTCCCTCATGTGTTATAGGATTATTTTGATTTCCATATCTAATCATATCACTGTTTAGTTTGTAGTTGTAAGTCGGAAGTTTATTGACTGCATTGTATTAATTATTAATTGATATTATTGCATAAATAAACTTTGTTATATTTCAAAGAGAAGTGTTTTGGTTTGTTTTGCATACACCTGTGTCACATGCTGACGGGATGTCAGTGCTCGGATGCAAGCCTTCATTCATTGTTTTTTTTTTTCCGAAAATCGATATTCTTCGGATGTCGCTTTTCCTAAGAAAACAATCTAATATTGAGACTGTTATACTATCTGGTTATTGGTCCCTGATTCCAGTGTGGTGCCCCAGCAATATTAATCCTTATTAATATTCTGTTGATTTTTGATAATTGATCATTATCTTTGATGATTGTTGAATTTGAAGGATCAATAAGCTAGTGTTAATTTTAATTAATGTTTCATCGATGTTAATGATTAGTGATTATTTTTGATAACTGTTGATTTAAAGGATTAAAAAAGCTAACATTGATTCAAATCAATGTTCTATTGATTTTAATAATTGATAATTATCTTTGATAGTTATTAATTATTGCTAATAACCAAACCAAATAACCAAAATGTAGCGCACTACATTTACTGGAGCCCCATATGAGGTTTTAATGAGTTAGATTCAATTAATTAATTTAAATATGAATTAATAACTAAATAAATAATTACCAATTATTTCTGATAGTAACACTGATCTAAACAACCAGTAAAGCCCTACATAGACATGGATTAACAGCCACAAAACTCCCATTTTGACGTCATTGAATCTTTAATGAATTGTCTTCCCTTCTTTAGATCTGTGGTACTATACTTCCTACGACTTTTTCATTATTCAAACCAATGTCACCACCTTAAAGATTTGTAGGCTGCATATTTTACTTGACATCAAAAATCTCTTAAATCACACCTTAATCCATACATCTGGATACATATAGATATTGTTCCTTAATATGTGAGTTGGAGGCCAGAGATAAATGAATCAGACAACTATAAAACTCTGAACACTATTACAACCAACAGTATTTTTCCATCACATCAATGGACTGTAGTTTTTTCACCGTTCTGTTTGACAACCTACTCCCATCATCCCTTTGGGGTACTGTAACAAAACACGGCTCCTACCACACCACTTCCCAGGCTGACTACTAGAGTGACTGTGACATTTTGGGTCAAAGTAGCAGATGACATGCTTCAGCAGGCATTCACTCTAGCTGTAATGAACGCTACTCATCCTAAGCATGGCAATGCACACATCTCTCAACAGGACACAAAACAGAGACACATCAAATCCCAGGCATGATCCTGGACATGACCGCAGTTGCTTTGGGAATGAGGCCTGACATGGGATAATTACAAACGGTGATGAAAAGCCTAATGGAGTGCTGCTTATTGCAAAGATTTAAAGCACAACTCATGAAAGCAGGCCTGAGAAGAGTCCCAAGTGCACTTCACAGGGAACCGGACATTTTAGAACATACTGGGATTTATTTGAATGTTCTAGCACAAAGTGCCAAGGACGTTTTAGAGCACCTATGCACAAAACCAAGCCCTGATGGAGCATTTGACAGATAGGAATGCAAAATGTTAATTTTAAAGAAATAATTCACCCAAAAATGAAACGTTTCTTCATTTCTTCGGTAGCACTTTTTTTTTTTTACAGGACTGTTCTACATTAACTTACTATATAATTACAACAACTACAGTAATTACTAGGTACTAACCCTAAACCTAATCTTAACCTTAACCCATATTAAGTACATGTAGTTACCTAATACTACTCAGTACTTTCTTGGGTAAGTACACTGTAAATATCCTGAAAGTACACGTACTGTAAAATAAAGTGCAACCATTTCTTCTGTGGAACACAAAAGTGTTGACAGTTTATTCACCATAAGTGAATTGTGATTGCTGTCTGTCAAGCTTAAAAAAAGGGAAAAAACACCATAGAGCCACTGTAAAAGTAGTCAGTATCTCTTCTGAAGCAATGCAATCACTTTGTGCGATGAACAGAACAAAGTTTATGTCATTCTTCACTCTCACATAAAATAGTAAAAAAAAAACGAAATCAAAGTAAAGCACTTAAATATAGCTACGCCGATAACATCAAACCTTGTTGGTTCTGATCGTGTCTTGGTACTTAACGTCATGACGTAGAGTGAATTGGATTTATGAAAGCACAATTGGACACACCCCTCTCTAATTCTCATAGGTCAATGTATGACTTCGTCGAGTATGTTATAGCAAAATGTTCCCAACTTTTGGTCATATGATGGATGATCACTTTCGAAAAACTTGCAGTCATTACAATGCACCTTGCCTTTGAAATTCACATAAATGGATTTGCAATATTCTTTGATGCAATGTAAACTTTAGTGTGTAGGAACCCTTAAGCTTAATGGTACTTCACAATGTACAATTAAAATAAAAAACAAACATTCTGTCACACTGACAGAAAAGACCATAGTATGATTTTATTCTCTTCAGTATATGTATATTTATCACTGTTTTTTACGTCTAAACTGCATTAAAAAACTCGATCCGGGCCCAACAGGACCCAAGAAACCACAAGGTTTTGGGTCAGTTTTTTTAAGTTTGACCTTGGGTTCAAGTTCTGGTTTGTAATTATAATGGAAAAATAAACAGGCCTACCTAAAATGTTTTGCAGGTGCGCTCTCACTCACAGACATATATAACAAGTTAGGGGCCGTTCACATCGAACGTGTTTTTGCGTGCATCTGCTCTGTTTTTCCATTGTATTCCTATTTAAACACATGCTGGATGGATGTCTTTGACTATTGCTTTATAGGGTCTCGCTGTTTCTTCAGCATCTCGCATCCCATTTTTTTGACACCGTGTCAAGTTAAAAAGACATGTCGAGACACCTGTGTTCTGTTTCATTCATTGCATTGCATCTAGCTTGTTTTTAGTGCAGGTATCGCAAAGATTTAATGTTCTGAACAAGTTCAGGCTGCAAAGAGGTGGCTGTTACATTGTTTCACATTATTCCAGATTGTTCTGCACCAAGCAAAGTTTCGCTGCTTGATAAATGGTAGGCCAAAGGTTTTTTTCCTTCTGCTCTAGTGTGCTGAGGGGCCGCCGTGCCTTGTTAAAACTCTGTATTTTTACTATACTGTTATGAATGTTGCCTACAATGCTTCCAAAAAATAAAGCCTATTGCAACAGTACTTTCTTGGAGAAGTAATTATAAGGAGACTAAGCAATTTGGGTTGGGTTCGGACTTAAAATCTGACAGTACCGTTCAGCTGGGTAGGGTCAGGTCACACTGTAGGACGGGTTCGTGTTTCATTCTAAGGCCCAACCTACCAAGAATGGCAAACTTATAATCTTGTCCAGGGAAGTTTGAGGATTTGCCGATTAACAGTCATCAGGGTCTGGATTCCCCCTTTTGTGAAAAACAGTTGGAACCAGTAATGAAACAACATTGCAGTTCAGTATCTCAAAATAACTGCATGAAATAGGCTCATAGACCAACAGACTCCTCTGAAAACCACAGAGTCTCTGAAAAGAACTAATATCTAAGAACAACTCAATGTGTGTGGCTTATCATACTGCGAGCTGCTACATACTGCCAGACAGAATCCACGTTCCACTGAAATCATGAATAACACCATCAGAGAAGCCAGAGGTGGTCATAGCGGCAGATTAGAAGCAAAATTGGTAGCAGGTTTAAGGAAACATTCCCAAATACTGGCAATTGTTCAACTGTGGGTGGCCATGTGTTTCTCTGTTGAGTTGCACTGTACTACCTCAAATTATTTGTGTTGTGCAAACTGTTTAGTATTGTGCTGTTCAAAACTGTCAGATAATCTCTGTTACGGGGGTCATTTGTTGTTGTTGCTTCTGTTGTCTTCAATGGACCAGATCTCCGTCATTCTACAGAAGAATCTCTCACATCTTCTTCATTCACACATTTTCTAACTTCCCACTGTTTCTCTACTGACTTGTTTGGACTCTTTCTCTCTCTCTCTTTCTATGATTAATGTACTGGTTATTTATCTCTGTCTGTCATCATCTTTCTTAATGTGTCCTGGCTGTATGCCAGATCCACCATGAGCAGAGCAAAAGAGAGACAGCCGAGCATGTTTGGTTTGGCCCCCTGTCCTCCTTCTTGTCCACCATCTCTCTCTGGAGCACCCAGAATATTCTCCCGTCTGAACTCCTCGACCCTTGGCCGTGTTCACGACAAATTACCCCTCTCTGCCGTTCCTCATGTGCTTATTGCAACTCAGTGTTGGTTGGTCATTAATAAAAATAAGGGTTAAAGTGGACTTCTTGCTGAGTGATAGGAGCACTAAAGCCCAGATCAGCTTGAAGAGGAGTAGTCCACATCCTACAGAGGCACGCGGACACACAACCACACATTCAATCATAAACACACACTCATTTACACAGATACATAGAGATGCGCTCAAGGGCAATGATTGCAGCGACAACAAATGTGTCACAGAAATGCCAGTTAAAAAGGCTATTGGTTCTTTTAACTGAAAGGCAGAACTTACCTACAGCCACCATTTTGAGCATTGCAATTTCTCCTATACATCTTTCTACAGGTGGTCTCTGTCTCCTCTTCAGTTTACTGTTTCTGATTCTGTTCAAAACACTTAAATTATTCCAAATACAGCAGATAGGCAGCATATATAACAATATGGGTCCATTCCATTCAGAACTGATCATCCCTAAACCCTATTCCCTTCGAAAACCTTTCCATCCACTGTGAGAGTATCAGAGTGCTAAAAACAGTGGGGCTCAAAAATAACGGTATTTGGAATTCACTTTTAAAGTAATTTTTATTAGAAATTCTGTTTGGAATGACCTTATAGCATATCAGTAACGACTGTTCTCCCTTCGAAGTGTCCTCCGAAGGCATCATTAAGGCCATTTGGAATGCAGGGTACAAGTAATTTTTATGCCAAATTGCATGTGTATTTTACTTCAAGTTTTTTCTTCACTTTTAAATATTTGTATTGTTTTGAAACATGGGGGAAAAGTTATCACAGAGAAACTGTGGATGTGGATGTACAGTTGGGGTTTTCACTTTTCATTCCATAACTTTATATCTCTCTTTACATAAGTACATACTGTATTGTGGACAAAAAAAGTATTTGGACACTTTTGAATATTTAGACAGTCACACTCATATTTATCTCTGAATGTCACTGCATTGCATGAAGACAAAATATCAAACTAAATGGCATGTGCAAACAAATGATGCTAGATCTTTTCTACTACAATGTTTTTTGTGGATGTATGATGTCCAAATACTTTTTTGTCTTGATTTTTAATCAATATATCTATTGTTTTAACATTTGAAATCTAACAGACTTCTTTTGTGAAATGTTTTGCATGGAAAATGCATGAATATTTGTATGTCTTTAAGTGTGGCTTAAGTATCTAAATCAGTGGTCTGCAACACGGTGCCCACGGGCTCATTGTAGCCCACATGGAGCAGACTTTTTGGTATTTTTGGGGCCACTGATATACTGTATGTGCATGCATTTATCCTGAAACACACACTAACACTTAAAGTATATTATACTGCTGTGTCGTTTGTACTCTCCAGAAATGCACATATGCATTAATCTTCATCTTCCTGCTGTAAGGTCTCCTTACCATCCTGATGCACTAATGTGCAAGGCTAATGTTTAAAGGAGAACAGAGGAGAGACCATGTCGCTTTCCCTGATCACTAGAATTAATCAGCTCGAGGAAACAAAAAGCAGAAAACACAGAGAGTCCTCTGGGAACACAACAACAGACCAGATGCCATCAGAGTCACTTATGATGGGACTAAGAAGTTCTGAGAACAGCAGGATGAGAGAATGTGTGTTTGGAGAGAGCGGGCAGTCTTTGGATTCGTTCACACTGCACATAAATCCAATTTGTTTTTCATATCTGATCTTTAGGACTGACTATTCACACTCAGTTTGTTTACATGCACAGTTCATGCTACAGCGCGTTTTTGCTTTGTCAAGCTATAGTCTTTGTTAGTCTGTCCAAGTATGACACATTGCATAAACGAGTATTTGAGGCAAGGACGACAAATACGCTGGGTTAAATACACGTCACGAGTCACCTGTCTTTCAGAGTACCCATGTGCAAACGCAGGGGCCATTTGTGGTTCAGTTTATGTATACATGCTGGATGAAGTTGAGCTACAATCACATTATCTAGGTCTGTTAGTCCGATTTCGTGCTGTGCCGATTTTGTGCCGATTTCATTCGAAATCGACTGTTAGTCCAATTTCGTGCTTTTGGTATGATTTCAGTCTAAACTAAACTAAAACATAGTGTATGTGTGGCCTGAGATGCATTCCAAAAAACAAAAACAAAGAAAAAACAGATTTTACACCACATATGGATGTGGTTTGGATCAAGTTTGTTCATTTATTTATTTTTTATTTTTTTACAGATATAATTTGCTTTTTTGCTGTTCAGACTTCAAAACATTAAACTATCGGATACGCCACAAAATGTGGATTTTTGCTGCCTGACTGAACTAAGCCTTTGATCCAACACATCAGCAGCAACAAGCACTTGGACAGTGCATTATTCGTCTGTCTCTCTCTCTCTCTCTCTGTGTACACTGAAGCCACAGGATAAACAGGTTTTTTTGCCCCTTATGGAGCAGGACACAGCTGTTAGCTGCAGGTCTTACTGTTTCAAACTGAGCTGCACTCACTGCTTATTTATCAATAATACTGCAGCTTCATCCTCTCTGTCACACTGAGCATCACTGAAACAGTATTTATTATTATTCACCGTCAGTTTCAGTCTGTCAGGGGGCCTGACTTTACTAAACCACAGCAGCCTGTTTAGTGTCTCTGGCCCCAGAACACTGCACAGAGGAGCCAGAACTCCATACATCACAGGAGTCAGACAAGAGGGTAGGGAGGGGTGCTCGCTTTTTAAAAGTTTAAAGGAATAGTTCACCCAAAAATGAAAGTTCTTTCATCATTTACTCACACTCATGCCATCCCGGATGTTGAGCCATGGCTGAAAATTAGTCTTTGGTCTTATCACACACACAAAATATTGCACATACTTCACTCCAGCTACAGTATGAAGAATACAGTATTACATGCGCAGCATGAAATAATCAAACATAAGAGCATATAAAAAATTAAAAAACATACAGTAGAGCATAAATATATTCAAACATGATACATAAAAGTATATTAAAGCCATTAAATGTATAGTAAAAAAGGACTTTTATATTGATCTGTTTCTCACCCACACCTATTATATCACTTCAGAAGACATGGATTTAACCACTGGAGTTTTATGGATTAATTTGATGCTGCCATTGTGATTTTTAGAAGTTCTGGCCCACCATTCACTTGCTTTGTACAGACCTACAGAGCTGATATATTCTTCTAAAAAACTTAATTTGTGCTCTGCAGAAGAAAGAAAATCATACACATCTTGGATGGCATGAGGGTGAGTAAATGATGAGAGAATTTTCATTTTTGGGTGAACTATCCCTTTAACTAATAGTAAACGTGTACTTGTATTTATTTGTATTTTTTCATTTATACTACCTGTACAGTTGCCTCAAAATGTATTTGGACACTTAGGCTGCACATAATGATGTAAGAATGTCATTGCAGTAGATTACAAAATACCAAATTAAATAGCAAGTGGCATTTAAGTGGCACCAAGAGTGTCACATTGAGCACGTATACATGCATGATCTTACACAATTATGCTTAATAAGCAGACGTGTGTGTGGTCATGTAAACGCCTTAAACAACTTTCCTTTGTCAAGGTAAGGTCATAAACAGTTTAATTTGTGCTGCATGTTAACACCTTTACTGACTTTCTTTCCAGTTTATCCAGTTTGTGCAGGTGTTATATTCATTTACATTTTGACATCAATAGCAGAGAATAATCAGATGATTTCAAAATGTCATGTAAATGTGGCTTTCTTGTGTTGTTGGATTTTTTTTTAATAAGCTGATTTTTGGTTGTTATTAGCATACTTCTGTGATAATAACGCAAGTGTCGCAGCTATGGGCCAATTGTTCTAAGCTGTTTGAAATGTATACAGCCTGAGTTCTCTACAGTCACAACTGCGCTGTAATGGGGGGTGTAAAAGGTTTTCGCAGAGCTTAAACCTCATACTCAGGAGACCTTTAAACCACAATGATTTTGGTCTAGCCAAACTGAGCTGAGATGTGTTCATTACTCAAGGTACATATACAATGATATATGCTTCAGTCTGAAGATTGTGCTGTGTGGTTTTGTTATGGAAACATCAATGAGCGGCTAATAAACCCTTGGCCATGGCCTGTAAAAGGCTAACTTTACACTGAAATAGTCCCATCTACAAACCCTTAATTCACAGAATCTTTTTACACATGCAAAGCTGTGGAGAAAACATTCTAAATAGACATAACAGTCATGTTATTGAAATAACATGGTGAAAACATAAAATCTACACCAGTTAAAGGCTTGCATAATTTAAGCTGCACCTAATCTTGATTATCTTGAGAATCTGATTGATGTTTTATTCTAGAACTTAACTCACACCAAGGTTAATTTACTGACACAGGTTGTCAAGACTTGAATATATATATATTGCTAGTTATCAAAGTCTAAGCGATTTTTCACCTGTAATCACCACTTTTAATCCTTCAAATCACTCTTATTGACAGCCGTGTATCCTAAATCACAGATACCGTAGTTACCTCTCCTCTCGTCTTGCTTATCTTTGAAGATTTATGTTGTGTTCTTTTCTACTCTGCCTGTAACACTTCTCCATTGACTCCTGCAGATGTTTCCAGTTTACGGAACAGAGGGTGGGCACAGTGTCGGGCAGCAGGCTGACCTCCCACCTGCAGCTCTGACCTTTGCCCTTTGCCCTTTGCAGCTCTCAAAGAGAGCTGGAACACCTGATGACCAGACCTCTGTGCAAGCATGACAGGCAGTGACGTCATGATTACAGTAGAAGCTGGAGGGAGTAACTGGAGTCTGTTTGATCTTTGAGAGCATATTTACTGTACACACACACACACACACACATACAAACTCACTCTTCTTTTCTGTTTAAATCTAAGCATATGGCTCCCTCTGCAGGGTACAGAAATGAACAGCGAAATATCGAATCAAGAATGAGTGGAAAAGGCACACTAAGGGGGAGAGGATGGATTCATGGTACAGCATTTGAATTAATCAGTGAATGAATTTGGAAAGGAGGAATATAGAGAGGAATATATAAATGTATGTGTACAATCAAACAAGTGGTCAGGGTTTGGCTGGTTAGCAATTGTCCAGTTAGACCCAGCTGGTAGATGTCATAACTACGCTATTTGGACCCAAAAAGTAGATTTCTACACTAAAGGCCGTTAAAATATTGCAGTAAATGTTGTTTAAACTATTTTTGTATTATTATTATTATTGCAAGTAACATTTTAATTGCAAATATTTCATTATATTATAGCAGATGATTAACCAGTTCCCAAAAGTTTTGGGAGGGCTCTTAAAAGCATGAAACAGACTTTTTCCCCTGTCTGCTGCTTCAAGTGCTTTAATCTAAAAGATAGCTTTCTCTAGGTAGTATTGACCTCCTTGCATCAAATGACTGCAGTTGTATTGTGTCTCAAATGGTGAGAAATAAAAGAGACAAAGAGAAACAAGGAAAATGCCTGGTGTGTTCAATAAAAAAAATAGTGAAGTAGTCTCAGCTCCATTTAACGTCCATTTAATGTATAAATCCGCGAAATTCCGCAGAGTCCTTGTATGGACCTACAGAGCTGAAATATTCTTCTAAAAATCATAATATGTGTTCTGCAGAAGAAATAAACTCATACACATCTGGGATATCAGGAGGGTGAGTAAATCATGAGAGAATTTTCATTTTTGGGTGAACTATCCCTTTAACCAGACCTTGAGGGATTTAAAGAAAAAAAATCTTCTGCCTGAGGAATGAAAATCGGATCGTGTAGATGGAAAGAAACACCTAATTTTTTCCATGAAATCATCACTCCGAGACGTGCCAGAGAATTTTGATTATTTGTTTATGACAAGAACAAGAACAAGACTCGGCAACTTGGCATGTTGTCGAGTAAATATGTGGTCTAATAAAGAACAGAATGACTCTGAATTTGAATTTGGCTGTAATGCAATGTCTGCTGGTCTGACACTATTTTAACTGTCTCTGATGTTATAGTAAATATTCACATTTCAGCAAGTGGAACTGGTCCTAGACCAGTGTAAACATGATGTCTCGCTCCTAACAGGTTAGAATGGGGCTCCAGGCCAATAGTATTGGCATTAAAGTGCCTGTAAAAGGACATGCTAGTCTAATGGCCTGGATTTGGACCAGTGCACCTGCAAAAGTGTACATAAACACACAGAGACACACACACACTTACATATAATTAAACACACTAAACCTGCAAAAACCCTGCCACGTCTTTGGAACACTCAAGGTCTGGTATGTTCTAGCCGGTGTTGTGTTGTTTTTCTTGCAAAACTGGTCAACATACACACACACAAATACACTACAATATACCCAGGGTTGGGAGGGTTACTTTTGAAATGTATTCCACTATAGATTACAGAATTCATGCTGTAAAATGTCATTTGTAACATATTCCGTTAGATTACTCAAGGTCAGTAACGTATTCTAAATACTTCACATTTCTTCTTCAGCACTGGTAGATTTTTTCACTTGTTTTGACTATAAAAACCTGCCAGTACAGTAAGACAAAATACACATGTTAAAAATACATTCTCTGAAAAACCTAAATAACTTATGCTGTGTTGTTTCTAAAACAAGATAAATCAAATTGATCTTGTTTTAAGGATTTTTTGATATTTTTACAGGAAAACAATACAAAAATTATTATCAAGAATAAGATTTTTGCCCTAATATCAAAGCTCTTACTAGAAAAAAAGAAATTATGATCCAACGTGAATTTTCTTGGTAAAAAAATATGATTGTGCCTGGTAACTGTCACGGATCCTTCTGACCCACCTGCCACTTTTACTCAACCCTCTCACTCCCCTGAGTACTGATCACCCTCACCTGCCTCCAATCATCGCGTCAATCAGCTCCTTTATTTAAACCTCACTCCTCTTCCATTCTGTGTCTGGTCTCAACTTTGTGTACAGACTCACTTACCTGTATCTCCAGCGTTTACTCCAATACAATTCCTTTCCACTCCAGCGACTCCTCTACTCCAAACGATTCCTCTCCAGCGACTCCTGTTTCCCTTCTCCTCAGCGTAAGCATTGTTGTTGTATACCCACCACCTCAAGGAAAATCACCACCTTTATCAGCATCAATCTTCATCACGTAATCTATCTACACTTCAGCCCAGAACTGTTACGTCATCACCTACCTGCTGTCTCTGTTTGTGTTTTTGTCTTGTGTGTCAATACACACCTGCTTGGGTTCAAACCTCATCATCAAGTCTGAGTATACATTACAGAAGACCAGACCGACAAGAATCGTGAACCCAGCAAGTCCGGATCCCATCCAGGAGCTGGTTGATGCATTATGGCGTGCACTCACTCAACCCTCTAATCCCTCAGCTTCACCCACTCCCAGCACTTCTGCAATTCCATCGCCGGTCTACTCCGCCAGTCCCGTGGTCAATCCAGCGCCCTTCTCAGGATCGGAGGAGGACTGCGGCGGTTTCCTGCTCCAATGTTCGCTCGCCCTTGAGATACAGCCGCATCGATTCCCCATTGAGCGGTCGAAGGTGGCCTACATCATCTCCTTGCTGTCCAGAAGAGCACTTCAATGGGCCAGTTCACTCTGGGTACAGAAATGCCCAGTAATACAGTCTCTTGATAGCTTCGTCTAGCACTTTAAGGAGGTGTTTGGAAGCCCTGAGGGTGACACATCAGCTGCTGAACAACTTCACAAACTTCGTCAAGGTCAGTACTCTATTAATGACTATGCTCTAAAGTTCCGTACTCTGGCAGCATCTAGTGTCTGGAATGAGTCCGCTCTACTGACCACCTATCACCTTGGACTCGATCCCAAGCTGTGACTGCATCTCTCATCATACGAAGACACCATGGGGCTGGAGCGCTTCATTCAACTCTCCATCAGAGCAGCCAGATGAAGAGCTGCCTCAACGAATTGCCCGCCATACAGTCCCTGACTTTCCCTTCACCGAGGTCCTCTCTCCACTCTCCAGAACCTAACAGTGAGCCCATGCAGCTGGGTCATGAACCAGGGTCTGTGCCTGTACTGTGGTGGTAAGGGACACAATCTCTGCGTGTCCCACTCAACCTCCCCATCCTCAGATGAGCCACCTGACCACTACTATGGTCAGTACTTCTCCTTTAGTAACCAGTGTGACGCTCACAACTCCTGATTTCTCTCTTTCAGTACCCGCACTACTCCACTCTAGCTCAGCCGGCAACTTCATCTCGGACGCGCTCTGCCACCAACTCCAGCTCCAAAAACGACCCTGCGAACACAAGCTTCAAATCCACTCCATAATTGGCAAGCCCTTAGGAAGAGGTATCATTCATCACTGCGTGGGCCCTGTTAAACTCCAAGTGGGATGGCTGCATAATGAAGACATCACCCTGCTGGTTCTGGAGAGTTCCACCGTAGACATCGTATTAGGGCATCCCTGGCTTATACAACATTCTGCAGTCATCTCCTGGGCTTCCGGTGTTGTCCTGAAATGGGGGCCCCAGTGTTTCCCTTCCTGCTTCTCTAACCGTCTCACTCTCAGAACCAGCGTGCCCGTCATAAACTCTTCCCCTCTCAATATCAACACTACCATGATCGAGAGCCCTGCCAGTTCTACCCCTCCGGAGATCCCTTCCTGCTATTCCCACTTCCAGGACCTCTTCTGCCCTTTACGTGCCTCTCAGCTACCACCTCATCGACCATGGGACTGCGTGATAGACCTCATCCCAGGTGAGCCAAAGCCCTGTGGCAAAGTCTACCCACTTTCCATTCCTAAGCAGGAGGCCATGGAGGATTATATCAAGGAGGCTTTCAGTCAAGGTTACATCCAACCTTCCACTTCCCCTGCTGCTTCGAGTTTCTTCTTCGTGGCCAAGAAGGACGGAGGCCTACACCCATGTATCGATTACCGCTCCCTCAACAGGATCATGGTTATGTTCCGGTATCCACTTCCCCTTGTCCCAGCTGCCTTGGAACTGTTGTGAGGAGCCACAGTTTTCACCAAGCTGGATCTTCGCAGCATGTACAACCTCATTTGAATACGGAAGGGAGACGAGTGGAAGACAGCCTTCGTGACTCCTACAGGCCACTACGAGTACTGGGTGATGCCTTATGGCCTGGTCAATGCCCCCTCCATGTTCCAAGGCTTCATGAATGAGGTTTTACATGAGTATCTCCAGCGATTCTTCTTACTCATCTACATTGACGACATACTGGTATACTCTCGGAATGAGACCAACCATCGTCATCATGTAGCGCTTGTTTTGGAAAAGCTGAGGGAATTCCACCTGTACCTCAAGGCTGAGAAGTGTTCTTTGCACCAGACATCCTTCTCCAGGAAACTCTCCTCAGTGGAGCAGAACTATGACATCAGGAACCGAGAGCTTTTGGCAATTAAACTGGCCTTGGAGGAGTGGCGGCATTGGCTGGAGGGGGCTCAAGATCCATTCCTGGTGCTGACAGACCATAAGAACCTCAAGTATCTCCGAGAGGCTCGTCGCTTAAACCCCCGCCAGGCAAGATGGGCCCTCTTCTTTACTCGCTTTAACTTTACCATCTTCTATCGTTCAGGTGGCAAGAACTCCAAGGCAGATGCCCTTTCCTGTCTCTTTGCTCCAGAGGAAGGCTCCAAGGAACCAAATACCATTCTACCCCCTCACGTCATAGTAAGTCCAATCCAATGGTCCCTGGATGATAGCATCCTCGAAGCCGCCGCCACTGAACCAGCTCCATCAGGATGCCCTACCAACAAGACCCATGTACCCTCAACGTCTTACACTCATCGACTCCATTCACTCCTCCTTGGGGACTGGCCACCCTGGGACCAATAGGACCCTCTCGCTGATCCAGGACTGGTTCTGGTGGCCCCACATGATTCGAGATGTCAGAAGGTTCGTCAAAGGATGCCCAGAATGTGCTATGTCCAGAACACCACGACAACTACCGGCTGACAAACTCCTTCCACTGCCCGTTCCTCGCCGACCCTGGTCACATCTAGGTGTCAACTATATCACAGACCTTCCTCCCTCTGAGGGTTACACCTACGTGCTGGTAGCTATAGACCGTTTCTCCAAGGCCTGCAAACTGATCCCCCTCAAGGGTCTGCCCACTGCTCTGGAGACCGCAGAGTCCCTCTTCAACCACGTGTTTCGGAACTATGGGATCCCTGAAGACATTGTTTCCGACTGTGGTCCCCAATTCATTTCCAGAGTCTGGAAAGCCTTCTCTCTCTTGGGAATGTCCATCAGCCTCTCATCTGGTTATCACCTGCAGAGTAATGGGCAGACTGAGAGGAAGATTCAGGAGGTAAGCCGTTTCCTTCGAACCTTCTGGCATCGCCACCATAACCGCTGGAGTCTCTTCCTGTCCTGGGCCGTGTATGCACAGAACTCCCTTCGTCAACCCTCCACCAACCTCACACCCTTCCAGTGTATACTCGGCTACCAACCTCCTCTTCCCCTGGTCCGGCGAACCGTCAGACGTCCCAGCAGTCCACCATTGGTTCAGAAAAAGCGAGAGGGTCTGGGAGAGGGTCACCACCACCTGCAACGGGCAGTGCGCCACCAGAAATTCCACGCCGATGCCCGAAGATCTTCACCTCCCATCTACCAGCATGGGCAGAAGGTGTGGCTCTCCACAAGGGACATCAGGCTGCGTCTCCCCTGCAAAAAGCAAGTCCCCATTACATTGGTGCAGAAAGCAAGTCCCCATTACATTGGTCCCTTCACAATCACCACACAGATCAACCCAGTCACTTACCAGCTCCAACTCCCTCCCCAATATTGCATATATCCCACCTTCCACGTTTCACTGTTAAAACCTTACTACCCGTCTCTCTCTCCTCACTCTTCAGAACCTGATCCAGTTGATGACGTAATCGATCTACACTTCAGCCCAGAACTGTTACGTCATCACTTACCTGCTGTCTCTGTTTGAGTTTTTGTCTTGTGTGTCAAACAGCTGCTTGGGTTAAAACATCATCATCGAGTCTGAGTATACGTTACAGTAACATGTGCATGTAAAAGGGATAGAAATAGCATTTTGGCTTAGTGTAAAGCTGACAATTTACACAAGGTTTATTTCTATTTTCTGCTCCAAACTTACTTCTCTGTCTGCTCGTATGAATGTAACACATCATAAGAAAGCGTTTCACCGCTGTTCAAATGCACTTTGGATCGCATCATTTATGTATACATTTTTCCGTCTAAAAGGACTAAATATTAAATGAAACAAATGACAAAATGCAAAGTAATCTCTTCAGTAATCAAAATACTTTTTGAATGTAACTGTATTCTAATTACCAATTATTTAAATTGTAACTGTAGTGGAATACAGTTACTTATATTTTGTATTTTATATACGTAATCCCGTTACATGTATTCCGTTACTCCCCAACCCTGAATATACCCAACAGCACTAGCTGAATTGGCCAATTCATGCCAATACCATTGACACATTTACTGTCCGTAAAAGAGTTTGAGTAGTTCCCTGTCAACACAATGCTGTGTGTGTTTTATAGTGTTATCGCCATGAAAAAATGGTTTCACACCACTGACTGTCTATCAGTCTCCATCTTTCTCTCTCCCTTTCCGTGTCTCATTTATTTTCTGTTTTCACAAGCAGAAAATCAGGGCCATCGGTTGTTACACTCTACTACTGCCAAACATTTAAACTCACAACATATGTTGCTAAATAGGACCCTTCCCCTTACTGTACACTACACACATACACAAATATTCAACCATGGACACACAGACACACACTCACTTCACTAGAAAAAGAATGTAAGATCTTTACTGCCAGGATGTTTTGTCCACTGTTACCGATTTTATGATTTAATATTTAAATGTTTTTTTAATGTTTTTTAAATTTAAAGTTCGGATAAAATGCTACGCCTGCCTGAAAGATGCATTATCAGACAGAGTGGTGTAATACAGCACAATGCTTGTAATATTAGAGGGAATGTCTGAATTATCAGACAAAGGCAGAGCAGCCGGAAGAAAGGGGGTTTGTATCACTTTGCAGTGATTTTCTATTTTTGATTGGCAGTGCAGATGCTATAAGCTTAGCACATTTCCTTCCTGTCTCTATTCCTGCAGGACTGAGGAATGAGCCTGTATGTAACAGTTAAAGTGATCAGTCAGGAAGGGCAATGAGAAACAGAGAAAGAGAGATGAAGAATCTATAGCAGTACATGTTTTTCTTATTGATGGCATCCTTAAGATGCTCATAGGAAGCACTAAAGTGTCTTCTCTGTTATTAATCTGGCAGTGGCCCTACGGCCTGACCATGTTTCACAGTGCTGTACTGTCATCTAGTGGATGTTCGTGAGACAAATTACAGAATGAGTTGATACGGATACTGTAGATGTGACTTTGGTTATACTGTATGTGCCTGGATATGTTATCTTAAGCTTATAGCTAGACACACATGGAATCTGCAGACTTTTTAACGAATTGTCAGCACTGATTTTGGGGGCAAATTTGCTGAGTTTTATAAATGATGTAATGTTAGCTGAAAGAACTATTAAATTATCCAAAATGTTTAAAAAATGAACAAGCAAGGAGCCGGGGATGTGTAAAACTTCAGGAATGAAGGGCGTTCCGAATCTGCAGAGAGTTTTCTGCTGAATTCTGTGGGTGTAGATTCCATGTGGGCCTGCTTATGGTTTTGCTTTAATTCAGAATCCTCTCCCCTCTGCTGGGAGAACAGCTTTCCTGCTCTGGTTACATGCGCAATCATTCCATTGATTTGTGGAGAATAACTGTTTTGACTTGTGCTTCTGACACAGTACCCACAAAAAGATGGAAATTTACCTTATGAATTTGTTATATACTGTACATTACCAGTTAAATGTTGGGAAACACTTGACTGTATTTACTGTATGTTTCTCATGATCTTAAAATGTTTTCGATCTAAAGGGTTCTGCTTAAATTCTTAAAAATTGTTTGTAGACAAATATAAATTGCTCCTATGTATGGATTTCTTTACAAAACTTGAAAAAAAAAAAATTCTCTTATCATTTACTCACCCTCATGATTTCGCAGGTGTGTATAACTTTCTTCAGCAGAACACATTTGAAGAAAAAGAGAAAAATATCTTAGCTCAGTATGTCCTTACAATGTACTGTAAGTGGATGGTGATCAGATCTTTGAAGCTCCAAAAATC
Source organism: Myxocyprinus asiaticus (assembly GCF_019703515.2). NCBI lineage: Eukaryota > Metazoa > Chordata > Actinopteri > Cypriniformes > Catostomidae > Myxocyprinus > Myxocyprinus asiaticus. Next base: position 32,156,760 of record NC_059366.1, read on the forward strand.
ACAGACAGTCAACATAAGCGTCATCCATACGACTCCAGCAGTTAAATTAATGTCTTCTAAAGTGACACGATCGCTGCTGGTGTGAAAAAGATCAATATTTAAGTACCGATTAACTATAAACAATCGCTTCCGGTCAGCAGTGGTATGTGCATGCGATGTAATCACGTTGGCTTGTGAGACATGCGAGAACTGACCCATGTGTGACATACCCGGAAGAGCAGCACTGTTTACAACTGAGTAGAAGGAACACTGTACAGAAGCTTAGTTGGTTTTGGTTTAGATCTGTATTTGTATCTGATTTTTTACTCAAAATTGTGCATTTGTATGCTTATCCTGGATGTCTCAACCAAGAGAAGAACGTGAGATTACATCCATAACATGTCAACGGAAATTCGTCACTCGAGAGGCCACATGACCACAGCACTCTTGTGAATGTGTATGCTGCTGCTTACCAGAAGCGATGGTTAATAGCACTGTGTAACAAATTTTTTTTAATTTTTATTTATTTTATTTTTTTGTTCCTGGGTAGTAAGTGTTATTTCCTAATTGCTTATGCCTCAAAAGTATAGAAAATGGCTATTATTCCCAACAAACTGTGCTTTTGTGACCAGGACAGTGATATTTTGAAATGTACCTATTTTCAATGAGAAAACGGGCAAATTTGTGTCTTTTCGTTCACATAAAGTCAGAAAAAAACAACATATAAATCCAAATTAACATGTATTTATACTAAAGTAATATTCAAAGCCATGCTGGTCCATAATGGTAACAAGCACCTGTCTCTTCCCCTGGCTCACTCGGTGCACCTCAAAGAGGATTACAACAGCATCAAGACCTTGCTGGACGCTTTGAAGTATGATGAATACGGCTGGGAGATCATTGGAGACTTCAAAATGGTGGCATTCCTGATGGGTCTCCAAGGTGGTTTTATCAAGTTTCCCTGCTATCTTTGCCATTGGGACAGCAGGGACACCAAGGCGCACTACCACAGGTGGGACTGGCCACAGCGGACCGAGTTCTCTGTGGGAAGGAACAACGTTAATTGGGAGCCACTGGTAGACCCCCGGAAGGTGCTGATGCCACCACTGCACATCAAATTGGGCCTTATGAAACAATTTGTTAGAGCTCTAGATAAGGAGTTGGCAGCCTTCAAGTACCTTCAAGACTTCTTCCCTAAGCTGTCTGAGGCAAAGGTCAAAGCCGGTGTCTTCGTCGGACCACAGATAAAGAAGGATTTTGGATTCATATGTTGTTTTTTCGGACTTTATGTGAACGAAAAGAAACAAATTCACCCGTTTTCTCATTGGAAATAGGTACGTTTCAAAATATCACTGGCCTGGTCAAAAAAGCAAAGTTTTGGGGAATAAAAGACATTTTCTATAAACAATTAAGAAATAACACTTACTACCCAGGAACAAAAACTGTATTAAATAGTGTAGTTAAATAGTACTTAAATATTAATCTTTTTCGCACAAAAAAACGATCATATCGCTTAAGACATTAATTTAACCGCTGGAGTTGTTAGGATGGCGTTTATGCTGACTGTCTGTGATTTTTGGAGCTTCTAAGGTCTAATCACCATCCACTTGCATTTTAAGGACCTACTGAGCTAAGATATTTTTCTATTTTTCCTCAAATATGCTTTGCTGAAGAAAGTCATACACACCTGGGATATCATGAGGGTGAGTAAATGATAAGAGAAATTTAATTTTTGGTTAAACTATCCCTTTAAATTTGATTTTATTTATTTTTGTATGGTAAGTTGGACCTGCTTGTGAAGGAAAAGCACCAAGCTCCAAATGGGAGCTCCTTCAATAATGTTTGTGTAGAGTGTGTAGAGCTGTTATTGAGGCAATTGGCATTTCACGAGTTTACCAGTTCGCTTGTACATATTGTCCTGGAGTGTATTAAGGTAAACTTACACTCACCGAGCACTTTATTAGGAGCACCTGTACACCTGCTTATTCATGCCATTACCAATTGTGTGGCAGCAGAGCAATGCATAAAATCATGCATGGTTCTGGAGCTTCAGTTGATGTTCACATCAACCACAAGAATGAGGAAAAATGTGATCTCAGTGATTTCGACCGTGGCATGATTGTTGGAGCCAGACAGGCTGGTTTAAGTATTTCTGTAACTGCTGTTCTCCTGGTATTTTCACACACAACAGTCTCTAGGGTTCACTCAGAATGGTGCCAGAAACAAAAAGCATCTAGTAAGCAGCAGTTCTGCAGGCGGAAACACCTTGTTGAAGAGTGAGGTCAACAGAGAATGGCCAGACTAGTTCGAGCTGACAGAAAGGCTATAGTAACTCAGATAACCACTTTGTACAGTTGTAGTGAGCAGAATAACATCTGAAAACGTACAAGATGTCGAACCTTGAGGCAGATGGGCTACAACAGTAAAAGACCACATCTGGTTCCACTTCTGTCAGCCAAGAACAGAAAGCTGAGGCTGCAGTGGGGCCTACCATCTGTGTACCTAAGCAGAAATTGTGATTCATCAGACCAGGCTATGTTTTTCCAGTCTTCAACTGTCTAATTTTGTTGATCCTGTGCCCACTGTAGCCTCTGCTTTCTGTTCTTGGCTGACAGAAGTGGAACCCGACGTGGTCTTTTACTGTTGTAGCCCATCTGCCTCAAGGTTTGACGTGCATTTTGAGATGCTACTCTGCTCACTACAATTGTACAGAGTGGTTATCTGAGTTATCGTAGCCTTTCTGTCAGCTCGAACTAGTCTGGCCATTCTCCGTTGACCTCTCTCATCAACAAGGCTTTTCCGTCCACAGAACTGCTGATCACTGGATGTTTTTTTGCTTTTGGTACCATTCTGAGTAAACTCTAGAGACTGTTGTGCATGAAAATCCCAGGAGATCAGCAGTTACAGAAATACTCAAACCAGCCCTTCTGCACCAACATTCGTGCCACGGTCGAAATCACTGAGATCACATTTTTCCCCATTCTGATGGTTGATGTGAACATTTACTGAAGCTGCAGACCCGTATCTGCATGAGTTTATGCATTGCACTGCTGCCACATGATTGGCTGATTAGATAATCGCGTGAATAAGCAGGTGTACAAGTGTTCCTAATAAAGTGCTCGGTGAGTGTATTTGGCATGCTGTCCAAAGCGGAGACGCTCAAGTGCGGAACTGGGATTCAGCTCTTAATGTAATAGGATACTATGATATCTTTAATACTAGGCATTTAATGATTTTAGTAATAGACCTGCTACTTTTTTAGGGTTATTTTTGTTGACCTGTAATTTTGCTCCAAAATCATAGGAAAAATTGTCATTTTGACCCTCTGTACAAAATAATGAATTACTTAGTAAATATTGATCCATGGCATTTAATATTTTGGCTTTGATAATCATTTGTGTTTCTTTCAGTAGTACCAATAACTAAATTTTGAAACTGGTTGAGTTGAAACAGAATAACTTAGCAAGGTTTTTCGACCATTGCCCAGAGACCACACCACCGCTGTTACCACCACCTTTAAGCAGAAGCGATGCCTCCTCCTTCCTTGCCAAGCACTTCAATGTTATTAAGCACACCATGGAATAATGGTCATTTATTTTTGGTCCAAAATCAGTGATCTCTAATGCAGAATGAACACATTTCAATTAATTCAGCATTTCCTAGAAGGGGACATGAGTTCTTTCCACCTAAGCTTTCCATCAATTCTCACAGACACTAGTTCCTAATTGTTCTGAAGAGGCCAGCTCGAGCTGTGAAGGACATTTAAAGATACAGTTTGCGAGTGACAGAGTAGCGTCCTCACCAAACACTGCAAGATGTTTTAAAGCTTTTGGTGTGCCCCACTGGAATGTGGTCCTTATTTAGCATCAGATTTGTCAAAGATTAAGGTTTGAATGTGGTATTGATTTTTAATATGTTTTAATACTAAAAATGTATTACTTTTAGTTATTAAAATATGCTAAAAGGGAGATTTGGGCTAGGTGCCACACTTTTTACTCCAGTCAATATTTCTCATGGTAGTTTTATTTTAGAAAGTCAATTTCTGTATAGGTACATACCTTAACATTTTGGCTACAAAAAGCTATTGAACATTTACAACATTATTGCCCGGGAAAAAAGATTCAGTTCACTTAACATGTTGACCTTGAGTGACAATCAGTAGCAGGGTATGTTGTCAGTATAGTAGGGTATGTTGTCACAATGGGAGCCTGCCATTTAATAGCCTATTACATTTAATGGCTTTTCAGCTAAATTTAAACAATAAAACTATTATGAAAGACGAAGCATTCATGAAACTGCAAAAATATTGTTTTGGCAAACAAATATTGTTATTTGTAATGACAAAATTAACCAAAATAAACCCTTGTCCTAAGAACACAATCTTTAGATTAAAATCTAGCCTCTCAATATACTGTAGATGAACCTTGCCTTTAAAACTTGATAGGAAAGAGCTGTTTGTTCTTGTCCTATATGCTCATTTTCCAACATTCTTTCACTTTTCTTTCACTCTGGGACTGTATCGGTCACTATCAGTTTTCATTCTAATTTTTCATTCCTTTCTTCTCTCTACATTACACTTATCTCTTCCTCTGTAGAATAGTATGTCAAACGACTCTCTTAAGGCTGTCCAGAGTCAGTCACCTGCACTACAGCACTGATTGTAGGCTCAGTGTGTCTTTAAATCTCTTCTGAATGAAAAGAGATTACCTAAAGTAGCTCTAGGGCCCATTCTACAGCAGGAATCTATTACACTCCAAGGCAAATGGGCATTCATGGAAGACCAACAATCCTGTTTAGGATAATCAAATGCAATTTAATGATTACATTATAGATACACTGAGACACAACAGCCTTTTTGAAAATGCTGAGTGTGTATGTTCATCCTGTGAGTTGGCGTTTGTCTTTTAGAATGAGATACTCTTTCCATCCCCAATATACATTACATGATCTGCATGTACTATAGCCTGCAGTTGTGAGCATTTACATATCTCCATAAAGCTCTCTAAGTAAACTTCTATCATTCATTCCTCTACTTTACTTTTGTTCCTCTATTCTTCTCCTTAAACTCTTCTCATTCCGTAATTCTCTGTAAACTCACTTTCTCTCTTCCTCTTCTTTAACTCCTCTCCCTTTATTCATCTACTTCAATTCTCTCCCTCCATCCCTCTGTCAACTCTTTCTTTCTCCATTCCTCTTCTTCACCTCATCTGACTTCATTCTTCTCTTTAAACTCTTTTTCCTTCATTTCTCTCCCATATGTTGATCCTGGAAAACAATAAATCTCAAAACAGGATTTGACCCATATAGCTTTTAAGTGACCCAGGATCCTTAACTTTTAGTGAATTACAACAATTCCAGACTAACAAGAATAAAGGGTGTAATTTGACACTGGGATTTCTTATGATAGCACCTAAGTAATAACAAATGCATTCACTGCACATGCACACAAGTCAGGGTTAACCAGGAGTCCTATTTCCCTTTTTTTTTGGGGGGGGGGGGGATTTTTCCCCTTTTTCTCCCAATTTGGAATGCAATTCCCAATGCACTCTATGTCCTTGTGGTCGCATAGTGATTCGCCTCAGTCCGGGTGGCAGAGGACAAATCCCAGTTGCCTCCGCATCTGAGACAGTCAACCCGCGCATCTTATCACGTGGCTTGTTGAGCGCGTTGCCACGGAGACATAGCGCGTGTGGAGGCTTCACGCCATCCACCGCGGCAACCACGCTCAATTCACCATGCGCCCCACCGAGAACAAACCACATTATAATGACCACGAGGAGGTTACCCCATGTGACTCTACCCTCCCTAGCAACAGGGCCAATTTGGTTGCTTACGAGACCTGGCTGGAGTCACTCAGCACGCCCTGGGATTCGAACTAGCGAACTCCAGGGGTGGTAGCCAGCGTATTTTACCACTGAGCTACCCAGGCCCCGTTGAGTCCTATTTCCTTAATAATTGTAATTGTATAATTTGTGTTTAGCATGGAATAAATTAATGATTTGTGTACACATCTGCACACAGTCCAGTCCCTGCTCAAGGATATCTTCAAAGAACACTGTAATGACAGCCATGATATTAGCCATGAAGGCGGTTCTGTCACCCTCAATCAATGTGAAACACACTCTTACCTGACAGGTGATCATAGAGTGTTATACAAACTAGACAGAAGGTCAATATTTATCTTGTGTGTAGAGTGCTGTAGAAATGTACATTAACGTGTGTGTCTTGTATGTGCACACACGCATACCCATAGTCTCTACAGCAATTACTCTGTTGGCTGTGAAGGTCAAGGACATGCACACTGATCAAACAAAGCAATGCTTTAAACCATCGCATACACACCTTTATTGTGACCATTTCCTCCTTACTGATGCCCTGTGTCATTGTCCACGATGCCCTACAGTGTAATATTGCATTTCCATTTTAATACACTGTTATGGCATAATAATTATACACATAGACACATAAACACAAACTCAGAGGACTCCTCTCTTATCTTAATTAGTAATCTATTGTCCCAGAGAATGTGGGGCATTAATATACTACTCAGCATTAACACATAAAAATGACTCTGTTTGTTGTTGTTCAACCTAGTCTCATAGAACAACACTACTATACCTAAATGTTTCCAAAATTATTTTTTCATAGCTTGTTGTTCAGATCGTAGCAGTTGCCTGGTAATATGAACACTAGAGGCACAAAAACAAAAAAACTAATTTTATTTCCTTTCACACAAATCACAAGTAAAAGGGCAGATAACAGTTCATATACACTTTTTGCTCTGTTCCTCACACAATAGTATCTTATGACATCAAAACACACTAAAGTGCATGATGCATTTTAATGTTTGTGAATTCATGTGAAACTATAAGCGCAAAGTGAGAAATATCAACGGATTTTGTCATAAACTTTTTTCTTTATTATAAACTATATCCTATTCTTTATTCTATTATGATTGTATAAGTCAGAAATAATCATTTACATTGCAAATATATCACAAAAGGTTTTGTAATTACAGTAAATGTTTACATTTTTCATTTATTTCTGCACACTCAAAACATATATATTTAATATCACATCTATGTATTTCTACTTCCTATTTGCTGAATTATGGTTGTTGTTGCTGTTAATTATCATAATGATAACTATAAAAATAGTACTAATAATAAATAATTAAATTAATAATAAATACTGAGTGAAAATTAACCACAAATTTCATTTAATTCATCCATCCATCAACAAAATCACACACAATAATGTAATTCTGACTTTTGAAGCAAACCTTGTAGACCTGGTAGCTTCTTCAATGGATTTCTAAATAAAATCCACAGCAAGCAAAATGACAGTTCAAAATGACAGAGAGTCTTTAAGAGCACGCGAGTCGACACGTGACCCGAAAGTGTCATAGAATCACCACAAAATGTCATGGTTTGCTTCAGCAATTGCATTTTTCATTTCACATTTGCTTTTTATGACACCATCGGTTGTGTTTAGGTTTAGGGTATAGGGAGGTAGGTTTTTTGATTGCGCATTACCCTTAAAAAAACCCACATCTGTTTGGGAGAAAATGTAACTTGGTTTTAGCGCCACTCAGTGGACATTGCACCTGAGAACTCCCACATTCGTATAGGCGGTCACATAATAGCATTTTGCAAATCTGTCACCACCATTATAATTTTTTTTTTTTCATGAAATCAGGCTCCAAATTTTTGCCTTCCTTTTATCAAAAAATGTAATAATTTTCTCTGCCTCTAACAACTTTCCTTTACAGCTTGTCACCAATACGTATTTTTTAACCCTTTCCCAAACATCAGGCTCCACTCTGTTATGTAACACCCACTTTGCGCAATCCAATCAATGTCCAATGGATAAAAACAAGTCCGTCTTTTTAAAAGCCAGTTGTGAGTGAGCGGAGTGTACTGTGGGGTAAAGCAGACATCAGTCAGAGTGAGTGATAGAGGAGCTCTTTCCTTCATCAGATGCTGCTGTGTTGTTATTCTCTCTCTGTAACTTTTGCCACTGAAATGGAGGAGCCACCCACACACAAACACAAAATTTTATTAAAAACAATACCTTCAAAATGATTTTTTTGAGGTGAAAAATACAGTGATTTTGTAAAGTGTACTGTAAATAGACAATTTACTGTAACATACGTATGAACTTTTAGTACCCCAGTATAAATCAAATTGCGGTTGATCCCAACCAAACAAGAGCTCTAAAATAAATAACTTCTCTATAACTTAGCCTAAAATATACACCATCAAACTGTCTGCATCAAACACCGATTTGATGCAAATGTCAGTGTTGGCATCACCTTAAACCTTAAATTCAGATATTGAACGTGAGATGAATGATACAAACCGGCTGCCAACGAGCAGCGCCGCGATCGCTTTCCTCAAGACATTAATAAGAGTTTATACGACGAGCAGGGCGAGGAGATCCTTTATGTCATTAAGATGATGAAATATGCAGCGACACTTCAGACAAACTGCATTGTAAGCAGTCTAAGTGCGCTAAAATGATGCGACAAGCGGGCACTCGTTTCAGCAGAGAGGTGGGTGGAGTCGTGACAGCGATCGTCGTTGCTGATTGAGTTTGAATCAGAACGATAGTAATTTCGGAGCGATAATTTGGCACGCCCGGTATTCCCGTTGCGCACGTAAATTTACTGCAGTGCAGGCTGTTGCACGTGATGTGCGCAAGGAAATTAACAGCAGTTGATCATATTTTCATGTTCTCATATATAGAGTTGCGAAAGAGGGTGGGATGGAGGAGATAACAGTGCAGGGTACCCCCCTGCTGTTTTTTTATAGGAGGCAAAATTAACAGCATGCGTGTGTGTTTTGATGATCGTGCAGGTTTCCACATGAATAATGCACTGCCATTATTTTTAGAGATCGACCATCTCAGCGACGTTTTGCTGAGATCTGCAAGGATGCATCAACTCATCACTCTTTCACTTTCTCACGGGCATATATACCCACATACATCTCTCTCTCTCTCTCTCTCTCTCTCTCTCTCTAATTGATATAACAACTTTCAATGTGACATTTTCAACAATAAGCATTTTTTAACTATTCTGAGTCCTGAGTAAAATATTATCATGTAATAGAGTTTTATTTGACTCCATGTCCTGCTAGTTGTCAAACAAACAGACACTACAAGTATACTTCTGGATTGAAACCAAAGAAAAATTATCCATACTGTACTTGGGATAAAGACATTTTAACAGCTCTATAATTTGTTGATGTCTTTCTACTCCATGATTGTGAAGACCAAGCTGACACAACATTTGATTTTCCCCTCAGACTAAATAGCCATTTAGCACCAGAAAAGCGTGGCAGAGATATGACATCCCTCAAACAGAGCCAACCAGGGGCAGACTGGCCATAGGGAGAACTGGGACTTTTTCCGGTGGGCCGGCTGCAAAACAGGGCCGAACGGTGCCGATCGGGTGGCGATAAGCTGAAACGGGCTGCCGTGTTATGCCGAACGGGCCGCGACTGGTTGAATAGTCGCTTAGATGTCTAAGGATGCTGGAATTACCATGAGGCATATAGAGGCCAGAGAGCTCTGTGCAGCATGGTAGGCTATTAAAGGTAGTGCAGAATGAATACACCAGTAGCTGTCTAAACCACTCAGTTATCTAATGATACAAAAGGGATGGGCACGAGTACTCGAAAATGACAAGAATGATCAATCATGAAAACGATGATCGGTATACATCATGCGTGACTTAACTTTTAACTAAATTTAAAATTCAGTGACAACTTTACACAAGCGTGTCAAAGAGGGACTTTATTAATTTACATTGTGATTTTCAGCATTACATTGATTATCAGCAGAGATGTCTCATAGTGACCAAACTGATAAACGATGCTGCAGTGCATAGACATATAGTATATAGTATGTACTGTATGTACAAATATGTTATACCAACATGATCACACTGGAAGTCGGCATGCTGTTTCCGAAAGTTCCGGTACCCTAGGATCGGCAACAGTATGCCGACTCACTGACATGCCCTATCTCCCGTTGGACATATTTGGAACGGCTCACTAACAATGACTTTTCCTCGTGGCATGACTGGTAGCGTGTTGCGTCAGTTGCATTGGAGACCGCAGTTCAATCCCCATTCAAATGAGGAAGTAATCACATTTGTATAAGAGATCGTGATAAGGATGTTGCATTTTTATCCCTAACATTGCATTTTGTCTCTACTAATGGCTTGGGTTAATTTTGGGTTTTGGTTGGGGGGTAGATTAAATAAAATAAGCCTTTCTCTTCACTGTTTTACACCCTGTTCAGCTGAAAACAATTATTTTTGCAACTGGCTTCTGGCGACCTCTCCTGAATATAAATGGATGTCACACTTGTTTATATGCTCTGAAACACTTGGAGGCAGTGTTTTCAAATTCGGTCAACATATACCGATTTCGGCTAAAGAAAAATCAGCACGCACACTTGTTATGCGTCTTTGGCTGCTGAATTGCGTGTGGTTGTTCCAGTGTCTATTCATTATTATAGGCTGTTATAATGCAGTCTGTTACAATAAGTACAAAAGAGGACATAATCAAAATATAATGCATGATATTTTGTCATTATGTAAAGACTCTCTGGCCAATTCATTGAAACAATGCTCAGAATGCGTGTGTCTGTTCCCAGACTGCACACAAACGTCCCAGAGATGTCTGTTTTAGATCTTTTGATCTAGAAAGCACCATAATCTAATAAACATCTGCTAAACATCTTATAAAGATCCAATTTATGAACATTCTAAATCAAACATTTCAAAGACATCTGCTGAATGTCTAATAGACATCTGAGAGGAAACAGAAACAATACGTCTAATAGACATATTGCAGATGAGCAAACAAAGTAAAATGGACATCTTCCAGATCTAATCACACACATCTAATAGACATCTGGGACATGTACGTGTGCTATCAGGATTCTTTCTTGAGGTTACAGTAATAAGCTTAGTAGCTACGCACCTCTGTTTCTGAACCGTGTATCTGCAAACCGCGGTTGGTGTGACTGGAGACGCCATAACCATCGCGTTTTTAAAATGCTTTAACTCCGATTTGAAAATAGTTTTGAAGACCCTTACATTCAGCTCTGCTTCATCTAGCTGTTTGAAAGAAAGAGCTCATCTTGTTTTTGTGTGTGCGCACTTCTCTAGAGTTTGGAGCACTGCGTGAACTGAAATAAAACAAAAGTGCACACACAAAACACTACTGCGTGCGTCTCTCTCTCTCTGGCATCCCCGGCTCCTCCTTTTATTTCTCACCCTCTGGTTGGGCAACTCAGCACCAAGCATGTATCCTATCAGCCCGGCCATGCCATCCTCCTCGTCACATACCCCCATTGCCTGATTCAGGCCAGGGAAACCTCCGGTCTAATTTACTCCCCCCACCCTCCCCACTTCCTGGAGGGGAGGAGTTTCCTGTTTGGCCATTCCATCGCCGGCTGGTCTTCCCCACCTCCTGGGTACCTAGGTAGGATGAGGAGAGGGGAGAGAGAAAGATAGCGGGAGAGACAGAGAGAGAGAGAGAGGGAGAGAGAGGAAAAAGAAAAGAAAAAAACTCTGGTTCCCGACCACTCCGCCATTCAGTCCTCAGCCAGCTGTTCAGCGATCCTCCGCGACGCCATGCGATGGCACTGGATTCCACCTACTGGCGGACGGCAGCGGTTCCTCCACCTCCCGGCAGACAGCAGCGGGTCCTCCATCCCCTGGTGGACGGCAACATCTCCTCCGCTTCCTGGCAGTTGGCAGCTGCTCCTCTCTCTCCTGGTGGACCGCTCCAGTACCATTGAACCACTACTCTCCTCGGCGTCACGATCCTCCATCAGCGGCGAGGGCTCTCTGACAACTCGTCTTCCTCCAGTCCCAAGTTTCATCACCAGTGAGGCAGACAAGCCTCTTGTTCATCGGGAAAGGAGGAAGCAGGAACTGGATTAACAATCAAAAAGACTTTAATTCAACATAAAATACTGAACTGAAAAATAACAAAAGCGCACACACAAAGCACTGCTACATGCACCTCTCTCTCTCTCTCTGGCATCTCCGGCTCCTCCTTTTATCTCTCTCCCGCTGATTGGGCAACACAGCACCAGGCGTGAATCCTCTCGGCCCGGCCATGCCCTCCTCCTCGCCACAGTTGCATACCAGCAAATCGGAGTTAAAGATTCCTGCATGAGGTTCCAAATTGGAAGTCCATCATGAAGTGGCATTCCATTGTACTTTTTCTAGTAGGAAGTTGGAAATTCAGACTGTTCAAGTTGAATCGAAACAGCAAAAATCATCACAGTAACAAACTCCAACACTCGCAACGTGACTTTCTGTCTGGGGGAGAAACAGCGCTCATCACTGTAACGTAGCTCAGCAGCAAGGACAGGCAGACAATGATGATGTAGGAACCCAGGTGCAGTTTTTTACAGTTGTGAAATCCAGCGTGAAGTAAAACAAGACACAGACACTGACATAGACACTGACACTGACACTGACACTGACAACGTTACACCAAACAATACCTGACAATGGACAATGGCAAACATTAGGCTTAAATATATGGACAAGGGTAACAAGACAAACAAGTTAACCAATGAAAAGACAGAACTGATAACAAGATAACAAGACAATCAACCAATGAAAACAAGACACATGAACATGGAGGGAAACATGAAATCACATGACAAGGGAACCACATGACATGAAACAGGATCTAGAAATTTCAAAATAAAACATGAAAAACATGAACCAACAAAATACACATGACAATCACTCTGGAGAAGTCACCTAAAGCCTTGACCACTGGGGGCAGTGTTTGGAATTTTGGTAAGCACAGAAAAATTTCAGCTAAAAAAAAAAAAAAAGAAAGTCAACGTACTCTTTCCAATTTTACTGTGAGATTAGTCTGGTGACTTATTGTCTTGCGTGGCATGCAAAGGGAGTTATCAAGCAGAATGGCCAAACTATTGTAAAAGTTGATTGCACAAAGTAATTGTACTGGGCTAGATAACATTCCTATCAAAAACAATCAAACAAAGAGTTTTCCTTTGGATTCCCTGTACCAGAAAAGTGCCCAGTTGCTTTCACAGGCTGGCATCAAGGAGGAAGAGAGATGCCACTTTGACAGAAGACTGAAGCAGTAGCCTTTAGCATCCCAAGAGTTGGATATGAATGGATTAGACATTTTTGCTCTGAAATGACACAGTGATTATAAAAGACAGATGAGGGGACAGATGAAATGCCCTTTTGTTTGAAAGTCCAGCATTCCTCTGGTCCATCTATCGATTAATCAAACTCATGGACATTGCGCCCTAACCCTCCCCTCCTTAGCCAGTGGGTTCAATATTCTTACAGACTAAATGTCTTAACTTTGCCAACTAGAGGCATAATTGATTACACTATTAACAGGTGGAGAAGTGCTTTAGGTGATGTGTCACTTGTCCATTCCTTAATAGTATCCCCCAGCCATGCAAAAGACTTTCAAAAGACCTGCCATAAATGTATCTTAAATAACCTCACATGTCATCAACTACTTCAAGAATTCTCATTTGTGCATTTAACTGACAAATTACATTACACTATATTCTAAGCAGACAGGATCTCTACTATGTCTCTGATCATTTGAATCAGCAGAAAATCCTAAGAGATATGAAACATCAACCATGAGGCAAACAGCAATGAGGAATGGTAGCACCTTATCCTGGCCCATCCTTTAAATGTAAATTATTTAATACAAGGTTGACAGAATCACGTTCCAATCTCGGACCCACAAAACTGAATGCACAGTTGAGGAAAAGATCTTAAAAATTCCCTTGACTCCACCTCAGCCCTTTCCACTTTTGAGAAAGGTAAAGGGTGTTTGTAATATTTGACTCTAATCAAGTGCCTACAGAGCCAAAGAGTTAACTGTAATCTGATTATCTTTAATCTGGATCTGTTTTTAAGTGACAGATGGGTTCACATCTTTTTTCACCTGAGAATATGCGTTTAAACTTAAATCAATTGATAAACGTTTTACTGATTTTCAGAATACTAGTTGGGTTTGTGAATACCGTACACTGTCCATTGAGTACATTAGCAGCTCAACCCAACTGTCCTTTGATGTCCATGAGAAGAAAAAAAAATCAATCTAGTGACAGTTGATGGCTCGTACAGAGAATGAACATGGATTTGCTTTTTGAAAGACAGTGAATAAAGTGAGATGAAGGGGCGGAAGAGGACAGAACAAAGACAAAACTTTGACTTAAGCTGAGTTAGGTTAGGCTATGCATATTTATCTAACAATAATGCAAGATTATCCTAACTTAACTTTATAAGTAATATAAATAATAAGTGATGGTTGATCTGATTTTAAAGCATTGCTGGTTTGCAAACTGACAAATGTCAGATTGTGCCAGAGGACACATTGGATCAGTACACACTTTTTAAAATCAGTTTAAGCTAAAACAGTTCTTTCACTTGTGCCTTTGCAAATGTAATATCTGGGATGTAATGTCAAAGGAACAGCGGAGGAATTTTAAGGTGCATTTTAAGGAGAAAAATGCACAATATACATTTTTTTAAATGCACATCATCCTTACTAACTTAGACTTTATTTTTATTACAACTTTTATTACTATTTTTTTTTATTTTTTTTAATAAATAGTATAGTTTACTTTGTAGAAAGATTATCAACTAGGGCTGCAATGGGACACAAAATCAGTAAGTACCTTGGTTTTGGGGTCACGTTTTGGTACGGTTTCGGTACAGCAGGGAAAACAAAGAATCTTTCTTTAAATTATTTATTTTGAAAACACAGTGGCTGATGGGCAACAATTCTTATTTTAAGACTCTTTTATACATGACTACACTATTTCTACAACAAAATTACAATACATAACTTAAGAGCCTCATATGCACATTGTATAAAAACATAAATAATAACACAAGTTTAAAAAAGTGCAAATATAATAATTGTAACAAAATTAAGACACTAGCAGTGCAGATTTCTGTGTCATTTGCCTTTCAGCTCACTACTTGTTCTTATCACTCAATTTTCAAGTTTTCTTTCAGGAAAATCAGAATATCCACATTATCAGAGGAGAGGGCGATCTGTTAGCATTGCCAGTCTCCCCTGCTGGACAATTACAGTGTATGTTTGTTAATATAAAAGCACGTTAAGCATATGCTTAAATTCTGTGTTCTCGATGACTGAGTATGGTCGCATATCTGCAGCAATAAATACTCCTGTGGTGTTCGTTTTAACCCTGTCTGAGCTTGCAGCAAAAGGCAAGACTAACCTGCTCAGGCTGTTTATGCTTTGCTCCCGTAAGCTCAAGAAACACATGCAGATGATGTCGGCGCAAATGAGTAATCCTTTTAGATGTGCTTCAGTGAAACAGAGCCAACACACAGCCTTCGTCCTGTTCACTACTCGTTGCCCAGTATTACTGCAGTTTACTGCAAAACCATAATGCTCCCAAACAAAAGATTTTAGAGATGGCGGTGGGTCTTCAGTCTCTGGCTTATTTAAGTCTGACATATTTATATTTTGTTTAGTTCCATAACAGTTGGGAAAAATAGCGAGCTAGCTAGTATAAACTTCACATGCATATATCTGATCCGCAGTTTGTAGTGTACCATGTGCCACTCTGTTCTGTTAAGTTTTGGTTCCGTGCGATCCCGTGTTGCTCCGCAATCTTTTTTCATTTTAGTTCTACAGGGTTTGTGTTGTTCATTATATGTTGTTGTAATATTGGTTTCACGCATGCTAAGATATGTAATCATTCGTGTGACTGCATGTACCGTGACTGTTGGGCCTCATGTTCATAAATAGGAGACAAAGGCAGGCCTACATACAGTCATAAATATTGACTGCGGCCTATAAGAACACTCAAAGCCAAAATCAAACAAAGGGAGTCCAAAACAGACTACAGATCCCATGAAGCCTTGCTCACTTTACACCCATGTGTGAAATTCTGAAGGATCGAACTCTCAACTCCTATTGGATGAAACGCATGACAGAACGCGTCCCTCAGCCATGACGTCATCAAGAGTATAAAAACCTCTGAGATCTTTCTAAGCTTTGCTTCCAGTGACAGTATTCGCCATGTCTAGTTGCAGCCCTGCTGCTCCCAAGTGTAGCCTCGCTGCCCAAGGAAGTAACATACATACCTGAATTTTGGCCATATAATCTCCTTCTCACTGGACGAGCTAAGATTTATCCATGTTCCACCGAGCAAGCTAACGGATCCGAAGGAGACCACTGAGCAATCCGCGTTTCACCCATTTGCCTGAAGAAGTGAAGAAAGATTTCTCTTCCCTCTTCAACCAAGTCGACTTCGCTGATTTCTCCACCAACCCGCCGAGAATCAGCCGCCGTACCGCCCGCCGACAGAGCAAGAAGACGGCTTCCTGTCATCACCCGAGCCTCGAGGAACAGAGTCGGAGTCAAACGACAGACGGACACACATTCTACCCACGTCCTCACATGACTCAAGTGAGACGTTTACGTCTGGGCAGAGATAGATTATTATAGTGTGTTATTCTTGTGTATCAAGGCTATTTGCTTGTACAGTTTACGGATCGCCGAGTCCGCTCGTTGCTGCTAATAATACTTAAGGTATTACTGTAACTTACTGTTACCACGAATGAGATTTGCTGTGTTGTCGTCCAACCACGTTGGACTGTTTGTGCATTTCTGCTATCACGGGTGAGACCGGCACACTGAGTTTATCCATTAAAGAACCAACGACCGCGGCAGACTGATTATGAGCCATTCACCGCGTCTCTGAGTGATAAAATAACAGTTGCCTTCTCTCCCATGATCGCTAAAACCAGCTTCGGTGCCGTCACTCTGTTCTCTCTCGTACTAACCGCACACACGCACGACCCCACTAGGTGTCACTAAAAGTCAGAGATGACACGAACAAGGAGTTACTGAGTGAACCTTTACAGAGAATAAATGGGGACATCTGCATGTGCTCTTTTGGTAGTCTGTACAGCTGCTTTTGGCAGATGTACAGACTAGATCTGTCACTCAGCATGTTGATGTTTCATTTAAAAAAAAAAAAAAAGAAAGAAAGAAAGAAGAAAAACAATACTAAACAAAAACTTGGGGAAAAAAGAAAAAAAAAAAACTCTGGGTGGTATACCTCTGAAGGTATCAGCCAACAGAAAATACTGTATAAGTGAAGGATAGGAAAGGTCACCTGACATCACAGTTAAGTGCTCATATCAATCAGAGCTCTGGATATAAAGGATACTTTAACGAGATGGGCTTTTAATTCTGAGCATTGTTCTTTGAGCGCGTTTCAAACTGACCATTGAAAATCTATAGTGTTTCATAAGCAGCAGTGCTGGGCTAATCAATCCACCCCACCGTTCTGCATTCAAGAATTTTTCGAACAAATCTGTAACTGTAGAGGCCCTTCACCAGACAATCTTCACATGGCCGTATCTGACAGAGCTGATTCAGCAAATCTCTATGCAAGCATGTTGCACAAACAGGTCAAACTGTGACTATGGACATAAAGTCACAGGCAGAAAATTCTGCAGTATAAAACCAGGTTTATAGTTTTTAAATTCAGGTATTACCTGGATACTCGCCCATACAAAAATCTAGAAATTTGCCACTCATTATTTTCACATGCAAATACGCTTGCGATTTTCCACAAATTATTGTCAGAAGTTTGCAGCTCTTCACATGTAATGGTGTGGATTTTAGGGCTATAAATAAACTGCTAGTTGACAAAATTAACTTTTAAATTATGAGGAAGCCTTGAGAAGTGAGACCGTGTGACTAATTCCCATAGCTTTATCTCCTCTGGTCACACATTACCTCTCTAATCTTAATGAGGGTGGCAAATAGTGAACCTTGTCTTTCTCTTTGTCTCATACTGTATAGCACAGAGGCGCCATTTCCGTCACATTTACTGTCTCCAATGTTCACTTGTGCCACTGAGAGCCATTCTAATTGACCCTGCAGGACTGAAGAGCTTAGAAATGTTGTAAAATATAATTTAATTTCAATCACATGGCAGTCTTTTTTGGGTCAACAATAAAAACTTCTCTGTAATTATGGGATTTTGGAAATAAAGGGTGTCTGAGAACATAAATGTACTTCACTTAATGACTTAATTGGGATTAATACATTTTGCAGGCGTAATAGGGATGTGCATTTCAAGTAATTTTGTAGTCAAGTACTCTAACGCCAAAAAAAAACAAAAAAACGAGTAATCAATTACTTGAAATGCAGAATTTCAGTTCAACCTTAAACCTTTGGACCTTTTTTCTTAAGAAAAAAATTAGCACTACACATATACAAAAACATAAAAAACACACATTAAGTCTTCCGACACCAACAAATGCATTGGGTTGTAATGACAAGATTTATGTGAGAGAAGCAGTTTATTGTTGCTTACGGCAGGCAAAGACACAAAAGAAAATCTAATTGCAATAGTAAAGTTGTGTTTTTACTAGTCGAATATTTAAAGCTGAACAAGTTCTCGATTAATCAATTACTCCCTAAGGTTGCAGTATGAAATTTCCAAGCTCACCAATGACGGTATAATATTTCTTCCATTTCTTCTGCTCCAAACTTACTTCAAACTTACTTCTCTGTCTGCTCGTATGAATGTAACACTTCATAAGAAATTGCTTCACTGCTGATCAAATGCACTTTGGATTGCATCAGTTATATGTATAAATGTTTTCCATCTGAAAGGACTAAATATTAAATGAAGCAAATGACAGTAAAATGCAAAGTAATCTCTTGAGTAATCAAAATACTTTTTGAATGTAACTGTATTTTAATTACCAATGATTTAAATTGTAACTGTAGTGGAATACAGTTACTTATATTTTGTATTTTAAATACGTAATCCCATTAAATGTATTCCGTTACTCCCTAACACTATATATATATATATATATATATAGTCTTATTGTGTATTTCTATATAAACTTATATTTTCTATTCACTTTTTATTTTTATTCTGTTTTTTTATTATTATCTCTTGTCTTGTTGTTGTATTGTTTGTGCACTGGAAGCTCCTGTCACCAAGACAAATTCCTTGTATATGTAAGCATACTTGGCAATAAAGCTAAATCTGATTCTGATTATATAAAGGCTTTTTGAGTGACTCTACCTTTGTGAATAAATCATTTTGCTAAAATCATTAAGGGATTAAGGACACATTTCTCATTTTCTGAAGTATATGGGTTTTCTGAACAAAGTAAAATATCACATGGTTCTAAGCTTATGGTTCGCCATGCACACATACTAGACTTTCTCATTCTAGCATTGAGTACTGAGCCACCAGCCTCAGAAGGACTGGTCTAGTAAGGACACAGCCTTACTAGGCTGCAGCCTTCCATTTGAGAAGCACCCTAAGTGTGCAGTCTTTAAAAAAAAAAAAATCTCTCTCTCTCTCTTTCCCACCCGCTTGCTTTCAGTCTTACCGCGCACTGTATGTGTGTAGGCAAAATGTCACCAGACGTTCTCTGCGCATCAGAATCATAAATAACATAAGTAAGTTGCGGAAAAAAAAATTTACTTTGAAATATACTACTTATCAGAAAAACGTAAATGAATAGGATGGATAAAATAAACCATGATTAAAATTGTACAACCCCTTCCTCTGATATTTGTAGTGCAACCTCTGTACTTGACCTGAAAAGGTGGTACTTCAATGCTAAAATGTTCAGAAAATACAAAAACAAAGCACAGATCAGGCCATGTGAGGGGTGAAACAAGCATCTACATTCTTTTATTTTATTTTATTTTTTAATTTTTTATTTTTTTTAGATTTACACATTTTAAATGTATAAAAATATTATACATTTTTAAACATATAAAGTACATGTTTCAATAAATGTAATTTGTTAAATATATTAAATACAATGCATTAACTACACTAAAGCATTACTTAGGACAAGAGGAGCTGGGACAGTAGATTTGTAATTAGCTTGATTCAGTGTAAGCTGTGATTTTAGGTTAAGTACTTTCAGGGCATATGTAATTAGACTCTTGTAATTAGACTGTGAAAACTGCTTTTCATTATCCACCTTAAATTCAAAGGAAATGGCTTTTCCCCTCACAAGAGTCAAGACACCCAGCCAGGTAATTCCTCAGGGGTGTCCTATATGTGACCTCCTGCAGAAAGCCTGTTTGCTTGTGTTGCACAAAAGAGTTACTGAGTCTGTCCACATGGGACACTGTATCAAAGCTTCACTGCTGGTGCTCTAGCACCATGCTTCTTAGAGCACAGAGGGACAGCACTGGCAGTGTACAGACACACCCTGGAAGTCACTTCATTTGTGGTCAATCAAAAAAAGGGAGTCATTTTTGATGGCAATGTAACTGCTAAATGACAATTAACCAACTTAATCAGGACTTAACCTGTTCTTTAAATGTCTGTTTACTACAGCTTATATTATTGTCATATACGGTCATACTGACTCAGTAACTAACAAAAAATGCACGACAATACCATTTGTTTGAATTCAGCTTCTGGTGCAAAATTCCCAGATTAAATTTCTGCATCAAACTTGCAGGCAATTAACATTGAATCAATCTACATCTGTTGGTTTTAGCCAAGAGGGAGGTTGTTCAGCATGAATGAAGATAAAGATTTTGCTGTTTGCTGACTGAGTCTTATTCCCACATGCAGGGTGACTGACAGACTCTTTGCATTGTTCAGGAAGACTTTTGTGTTCAGAGACAATGAACAAACTGTTTCTACACATTCATCATTAATATGGAGTTTGACCGCAAAATAACATCAAAATCACTGATCTATCACTTAATGTTTCACACTTTGAAGACAAATATGTTTGTCCATTTAGGACAAAAACTACATAAATTTGTGTGTTAATTATGACTGGCCACAGAAAACAAATGAGGCATATTTAAAGGAGTTTCTGTAATTGCATCTCTTAATAAACTTACTGACCCAAATTACCCTCCTACACTTATTCCCAACCTGTTAAAAAAGACTATTAAAATGAAGTATGGTTGTGTTTTCAGACTGCATTGACAATTGCACTTAAGATAAATGCAGAGTTATAATGTTTGGTTGGGAGTGCATGCAAAATGAGGGCAATCAAACAGCACAGGAGCTCAAGCAGAGTTTGTATAAAGAGACAGGGTGTTCTAAGACCTAATTTTGTTTCATTACGTCGTGTTAAGTAGTGTTCAGCTAGTGTTCAGTTTAGCACATAGCATAAATTCAGCAAATAGTATATCTATATCTATCTATCTATCTATCTCTCTCTCTCTCCCTCTATATATATATATATATATAGAGAGAGAGAGAGAGAGAGAGAGAGAGAGAGAGAGAGAGAGAGAGAGTGCGTGGGGTGAAATGTCACCTGAGTTAGAATGCCAAGGATCTGCAAAGCTGTCATTGCTGCACATGGAGCATTTTTTGATGAGAACTCTTTGAAGTAGTTTAAGAAGTTCTGAACATTTTGTTCAAATTGTAATAGTAATTTTTCATGTTATTAATGTCCTGACTATACATTGTGATCAGTTGAACAAAAGTTTAATAAAAGTACAAATTTCTTTCCATAAGAGCAAAATCTGTGCATTATTCCAAACTTTTGGCCGCCAGTGTGTATATATATATATATATTACTGTATATAGCAATGATAGAGAGCAAATTCTGAGGTCTAAATGGCATACAGTGGGAAACGATGGTCTTTAAAAATGCTTCTCAGACAGACAAAACCAGCAAGTCTCCAATGCAATGCCTAGTCAAGGACCTATCTAGGAAGTATCTTCAATGCAGAAAGTGAAGGGAAAAACTTAAGTCAAGGATAAAGCTCATTACTTTACACCAAAACTCCCAGTCTCTGGCCTAAATTCAGTTCATTTTGGCAGTGCACATGCTGAAACAAACATGCTGACAATCGCAGAGTGCCTCTTAGAAATCATATGGGAGATGACATTTTATCAAAAACAACAGCTCCTTTTCATCACTGATAGAAATTTCTGAAACTGAGAGAGACATTAGGGACTCACAAGCAAGCGTAAGTGAATTTAAAGTCTCTTAAATAGGTGACTGTATTCCATTTTTAAACCGTTATGTGTGCATTGGGAGATACAGAGGCATTGTGTCATGTACTAGCAGTAATATTCTTTGATATACAGCACACAAATAGTTTAATAGGCTGAGAGGTTATTTCCCGGACCACCCCTTCCAATAACGACAGGATGGAGTGGTTGTAGCTGGAATGTTAATACCCTTTTTTCCCCACCAGAAAATCACACACTATTCACACTCTGTTTTCACACCCCAAATGGCCACAGAGTCAAACAGCTGCAGTAAAACAAGAATTTTCTATCTCATTCTGCTCTATTGGGTCCATCTCGTTTCTGTTTATGGCCCCTGTCATTGCAGGAATAGTCTTTTAATGTGTGCAAATGAATAAAGAAGCTGCGTTAGAACAGTGTGACAGAGCTGGGGAAAATGTGTGCATTTGTGTGTGTGTGTGTGTGTGGGCAGGTTTAAGTGGTTTACGGGGACTTTTTTTAGGTAACAAACTGGTAATTACAAGGGTATTATGCTATAAATGTGGTTTATGCAGACATTTCTAGTGTCCCCATAATTTAAATTGCTTAAAAACATACTAAACGATGTTTTATTGAAAATGTAAAAATGCAAAAAGTTTTCTGTGAGTGTTAGGTTTAGGGGTAGGGTTAGGGGATAGAATCTATAGTTCGTACAGTATAAAAATCATTATGTCTATGGAGAGTCCTCATAATGATAGCTGCACCAACATGTGTGTGTGTGTGTGTGTGTGTGTGTGTGTGCGTGTGTGTGTGTGTGTGTCTGTGTGTGTAAGAGCCAGATGAGCGGGCTTGACTCATGTTAGTATGCAAGGGCTGAAATCTCTATTGAAGCAACGACCCAGGGACCTTCATACATCTGATTCACCTGCCATTATATCCACCTCATAAGTCTTACTGCTAACACTTCATCACACACAGAAAGACAGATAGAGAGAGAGGAGAAGGGGGAAGAGAAAAAGAAATGGAGTGAGATATTGAGATAAAGAGAAAGAGCCTTAGGCACATGTGACATGGTCTAATATCTAATAATTTTCAGTAGAGAGAGAACAGAGAGGCAAGGAATGGGAAAATTACAGAGAAAAAATAAAATGCCAGTGGATAAACAGATGCTAAATCAAAGAAATTGTCTATAAACGTAACTCGTAAGCTTAAAATTCAAATATATTTTCAATAAAAATAAAAAAAATAACAAATATTATCTGTGCTTTCAGTAATACGTATTGTTCAAAGACGTTTTACCAGAATGCATGCACAAACCAAAATATTACCATGCCTTCTGTGGTGGCAAAGGGCAGATAGTTACATATTCATTAAAATTCCTTTTGAAATTGGAAGGAGATTGGCTAATAGCATATTTCTAAAGCAGAATTTGGAAATAGTATTTAACTAATGGGGCAAATAACAGAACAAAAGTACATGTCTACAAAGACAAATTGCCAGTTAAGCCTGATGTTTTACTTATGAAAAATGATCTGTCATTGATTACATTGGTTCAGCACTTTTCTGTAAAACTTCACAACACTGTTAAACAAAATTCAATACGCTATGAGCAAAAGCAAATGCCCTCTAAAGCAATGTGACCTACACAGTGTTATGAACATTTTGTTTTCCCAAAAAAGATTGTAATAACCTGTCAGAGCATTTCCTTTAGGACTTAAGGTGAAAAAAGGGAAAAAAAACAACAATGTAGTTTATTTGTACATTGAAGCCAACCATTAAGGGCAGGAGTTCTCTTAATGAAAGTCGTGTTAAACTTAAAAAGGAAAAAAGGGAAAAAGAAAGAGACAAAATCACAAAGTGAAAGAGACTGAGATTAAAAACCTTTTCAAGAAGGTCAATCCAACAGAACAACATTCCAATAGATATTTCTATGAAAAATGTAGATGTGTAGACATAATAAAAAAATAAAATTATTAGAATATGCTGAACAGAAACAAATTAGACCACTCCTACATTTCCAGAGAGAAATTTGTATTATACTGTACATTTACTTAGAGTCCACTCAATACTGTAAAGTGTCGAAAAATAGTTTCAGTAGTTTCATCTGGCAACACTTGTACTGAAATCAGTTGTGAGTCGAGTCTCCCATGTGTTAAGGAATGCTATTTGAATGACGCGAGAACTTGCCACCTATGTAGAGCATACTAAATCGCTCTCTTATGGGGCTAAATTTCAGTTAGGATGTTGCCATAAAAGACAGATGCCTATGTAGGCAAGAGACAGCAAGGCAGCTCACTACATTTTGGAACAGACCCCATGATTTGTCTGTTTACATTTTTTTTTAATCCTGTTACTACAAAACCTGAGAAGTGAGATTAAAGCTATAAATTGTTAACACGTTCACACCATCAAAGAGCAAACTCACTGGACACACTGCCTCACTGGACACCTGTACACTAGTCCACCCTCTGGAACTTTAAACATTCCATTTTACACTCATCATAATGTCCAGAACATTTTAACCATTTTATGACCTTAAAGGTGATGCATGCGATTTCAGCTGTTTGCTCACAGTGAAATCGGAAACAGTAGGTTGAATTTTCTTTAGCTAAAATCAGTCTGTGCTTATCGAAATTAGAAACAGTGCCCCAATGAGTTGTTTTCCTAACCATCAGTGGAGTAAATATGTAATGTTAGTGGGACATTGCAACCTCCATATTGTGCTCATCACTGATTATGCAAACGTGATAAATTCCTGGTTTAATTACAGGATCCGAATGCGGGTCTCTCACGCTGCTTACGCAACACACTTCTGGGTGCGCTACAAGGGAAAGCAAACATGCAGGAGTCAATGCAAAAATGTCTGATAGGAGATGCAGAGCAACTTGTCAGATTCGGCATAATATGGCCAAACCTAGTGTATTGGAACTCTCGGAAACAACATGATGACTTCCCGTGTGATGTTGGTTTACTAACTTGCATCATTTTGTAAAATTTAACAGCACACCCTTTCTCCAAAACCCTGATCTCCATAGACTTGTCAGCAAACCCAATTTTAGCAAACCCAAAAGCGCAAAATTACTCACAGGCAGAGTGCGTTTTTGATCGCCTAAAAAAGCAAGGATCACTCCCCTAACTATTTTTTGTGTCAAAAAGACAGGCAATATCTCAGGACACCTATTTCAGTAAAGCCCATCAGAAAGTAGGGACATTTTATGCATGGTATTATATTAGAACAACTTCTTAAAATCTCCATATGTTATCCTGTATGTAGAATTAGCCATATAGTTTTTAGGATACCCACAACCTTGTCTTCTGATGCATTTTCAAGCTTTAATTACAAAACCAGACTCCTGTAAATAACATCCTGCTTAATAAATGTACTGTACTGCAAGTTAATCTAGAAAAAAAGTATCTGCAAAATGACAACAAATTAGATATTGCATCTATCTTTAAGATGCCAATAAATATGGGCCAAGACTCAAAGTGATGCATCTCTCTTGTAGAATCCTGTTTAGCTTTGTGGGTGAATTCAAAACATCCAGGGAAAGGAACAGAGAAGTAACAGTGTGCCATTTTTTGACAATGAGACATGAATCACAACATTTTCCATCAGAATGTATCCGTCATATGAGATTCCCTCAGAAATCCCTGGAAGCTTTGACAGGGCTTTTTGGCTGTTCGATACCTTGCCCACTAGACACCTGACCTGGGATGCACTGAAGCACAGAGAGCAGTGACTTTAGGATGAACCAATCTGAATATGTGCCTGAATAGACAGATGGTGTGTGTATGAAATGCCTCTTTCTCCATATTTCACTCAAAACATGATATCCATCAAAAATGCAGCCTCATCCTGACAGACCACTCAGCTTACAGTTCTCAGTATCAGGTTTACAAAGAGAAAAGGCTGATATTTCTGTAAACCCTACTTTTATTTCTGGGCTCGGGGTCATGTATCATTATACAGAATTACACTGCAGAGGTTTATACTGTAAATCTGATGCTGATGTCAGGGATAATGTACAGTCAGCCGGTTGTTATCACAAAATAAACCCTGACATGGTGATCAGGACCCCAACGCAAAGCCACTTATTACACCGCTTCGCTAACACTTTACAATAAGGTTCCATTTGTTAACATTAGTTAATGCATTAGGTATCATGAACAAACAATGAACAATATATTTTTAAAAGCATTTATTAATCTTTGTTAATGTTAGTTAATAAAAATACAGTTGATCATTGTTAGTTATGTTGGTTCAAAGTGCATTAATTACAACATTTGATTAAAAAAATTTATTAGCATATGTTGAAATTAACATTAACTAAGATTAACAAATGTTTAATATGTATTCTGCATTGTTAGTTCATGTTAACTAATGTTGTTAACAAATGTAACAAATGAAAACTTATTGTGAAGTGTTACCATGGCTTCTAACTAAATAAATAAATACAAGGACATAAATTATTGATTTGTGTTGAAATTATGTAATTATGTGAAAAGAAATAAATCGCTTAACAGCTGAAATCCACCTCCAGTTTGCATCGAAGTTCTGTTGGTATCTGACTGCTCATTATCCAGCTCATTAAAAGACTACATGCCAAATAAATTAATAAATGGACATTAAAAATTGTTTTGAGTTGAAATTATTTTATTAGCTTACTTGTAGAGATCGCACAGTGATCCGAGAAGTAGTAAAGATGGCTCGCAATACCCGGATGAGCGGTCTGATATGTGGATGTGTGGTTGTAACTAGATGCCACCATTAATCGAGTATTCCAGATAACTATGTAATAAAAACTGATATAACACTGCTCTTATAAAAAAAAATGAATTTTTGAAGCAACACGTCAGGTTAAATACTGTACCAAAAGATATTTGCAAAGTAGTTTCTTGATAAATTTGTCATTTAAAAGTTGCCATCCTATTGTCACTACCTCTTTAACAGGTTAAGACAATTTGATATTGTGGCATAATTTATGTATTTCATGGACAGGATTCACTCAGTCATTATTCTGTTGCATTCACTTTAAGAGAGTGATGCAGAGTTGGTTTCATGTTTAACTTTTTGTAAAAAAATAAAGCTTTTTCTGTCTTCTTCCTTGGCTTTTGAACTTATCTAAAAACTTACACATACATTTGTTTGCACAAACACAAAATTTTTGTTGTTGTTATGGTTCTTTTTCATTTGTACAGATCAGAAGACTTTTTTCCATACAGACTGAAAAAGAAAACCTGTGTACTCTCAGTGTTGGGCATTGCGTCAGTCAGTCAGACTGATATAAAAACACATGCTAGAATTTTGGTTTTGCTTCTGAAACAAGTAGTCACTAGATTTACCAAAAATTGCCACCTTCATGCTATCAAAGCATTAAAATATACTCAAGAATTTGTTTGAGGCTGTTAGTAGTGAGATATCCGTAACCACAACTGTATATTGCACTTTAATGGCAAAGTTACGTCCTTAAAAATAGGTAGTACTTTGGCCTATTACTTTTCCATGGAGAGGCCTATTACATTTCTGACCATGAAATCTAGACACATTTTCCACAACATTTCTCAGTGTTGTCAGTACAACCTTTAACTGAAACTTCTGTGCTATTATGTGATTGAGCTACCACTTTGTTCCACACCAGTTTTTTTTTTTTTTTTTTTTTTTCTGGTGCCATTGATTTTAGATTAACCCACGTACAGTATAACTGTTTTGGCCAGAACAAGCTACAATGTGGACCAGACTTCATATTGACAGTAAAAACTCAGGCTCTGTGGGAATATTCATATCTGTAAGGATCAAATTGCAGGTAGTCAGTCCACACAGATGCATTTTCATGCATTCTGCCAAAGAACAATACACATATTACACTTAGCATAACACTACATTACTGGTAAGTTTTCAGACACATGACACAAAAGTCATCATTGCATCATAGTAGGCATATTAATTACCTGAATCCATATAAAGCCTATGAAAGCAAAATGTTTCATTTTCTGGATGAACACATTTATTGTCAATGTGAAAATGTACAATAAAGATAGATAGATAGATAGATAGATAGATAGATAGATAGATAGATAGATAGATAGATAGATAGATAGATAGATAGATGGATGGATGGATGGATGGATGGATGGATGGATGGATGGATGGATGGATGGATGGATGGTCTTTATTGTCCCAGAGGGAAATTAGTTTTCACCAGTCTGCCCCACAAACACAAAACATACAGATACCCACATTACATCATTATATGGGAATGCATTTACTAATGTTAATGAATAGAACCATATTGTACAGTGATAACAAGATAAAATATAACAAAATTTAAATTAAAATAAAGTGAAATGACCCACAGATTTGTTACTGTGAAAAGTTTTTGGAACATCTGTCAGAAAAACGCTCCACAGTACTCATTCGAGTACTTCATGTTTATCAGTGCGCCAAAGCGTGGAAAATTAACGAAATATTTAAAGCAGCATATCAAATGAAACTAGAGACATTACTCTTTATAACCAAACAGGTTTCAGTGAAATTTTTTTGCAGAGGTTTCTTACCAGAGGCACTTTTTTGGCATTGTGCCCATAGATGCAGTTCACGGAAATCGACTATGGTGTTTGGTCACGTGACTTCGTGCATCAGAAGTTTAACCCTTAAATGACTCCTTAGAGTGTCCTGAACAGTATGCAATGGGTTTAAATGGATTTAAATTATGCGTTGCGTATAGCAAATCCAAAATAGTGAGTCCTCGTGTAACGGTGGCCAGCTGATAGATAGCTGTGCAATGTGTATAAACCTCACTCACCTGACTTCAAGAGGTGCACTAGCAACTGACATAAGGGGCTTTAGCCTCCTTGTTAGCACACCCGCTTCCCATGCTGGAGATGCCGGTTCAAGCCCCATACGGAGTGGGTAGAACAGGAGCGTCACAATGGTGCCATGACCCAGATGGGAGTGAGGTTTAGGGGGGTGAGTGTAACAGGAGCCAGCTGACAGATAGCTGTGCAATGTGTATAAACCTCACTCTTCTGACCTCAAGAGGTGCACTAGCAACTGACACTAGGGTCTGTAGCCTTTAGCCTCCTTGTTAGCGCACCCACCTCCCATGCCGGAGATGCCGGTTCGAGTCCCGTACAGAGTGGGTAGAACAGGAGCGTCACACTCGCATGAGGCCATGGGGTCGCACGAGGCTAAGCATGCAATCCCTAAATATGAAATGTAATCCTATGAAAATAACACCACTCTGTTACATTATTCCTTAAAACCAGCTTTTTGTAATCTGTACATCTGCCGATACAGGCATTCAGCGTAAAGGAGCAGGAATTTTTAAAACCCTTTTTTCAGCTCACTGACCATGTCCAATTACCGATAGATAGAGAGAGAGACTGCAACAGACTAGAAATTGTCTGTAATTATTAATCATTTACACAGGTGTGCACTGTTATGCTGAGTGATTGTTTGAATTTGAGATTTTTAGTAGTCAAAAATGAGAGAGAAAGAGAGTGAAAAAATTAATTTACCACTGTCACATTCTGAATGGTTCTCTTTTTTTTTCTCAACCTGTGCTGAGTTAGGATGAATATGAGGTGCATTTCAAACTGTTCTGAAACCAGTGCAGACAGACAGCACACTGGAGGTTATGTCATTCACTAAATAGGCAGCAAGGGTGCATCCTATAGCTTTCTATGCAGCCAAGTGCATTCACTCCTAAAATCCGATCAAAAGTTCAGTTTCAGGCTGCAGATGATGTTTGGACCGCTCAACATGTTTAGCAGACATGGGATAATGAGAATCAGTACAAAGTTTCAGAATTTTATTATGCAAACTTTTATTTTAACATGGTTGGCAGTGATTTGATTATGCTGGCCATTACTTTTAATAAGAATTATTAATTGAGCTTTATAGAAAATCAGCTGTAATGTCTATAACGTCTCAAAAACATGAATAACCAACACTCATGGACACATAATAAACTATTTAAATAAAAAAATCGGACTTTTTATTGCTTGGTATTACTTAAAATTTCACAACTTAGTCCCGCTGTCCACATATGAGGACATCAATTTTTTGGGAAAACTATTTGCTCTATTTAGTTTTTTGCTTGTTTATTAGGTGCTACTAGTTACAAATCAAAAAGGAAAATGGAAAATGCACACAGCAGTCACGTGAGGGTCTCAGGGGTTAGAAAACAGTAAATGAGTCTAACACAGAATCTAAGTGTGTGGCAGGGAGGAGGGCGGGGCCGGGTCGTGATGCTGCACACCGGCCCCTAATCAGGCTAATCAAGCTCTCGAGAGGGATAAAGGCGACCGGAGGCGGCAGTTCCAGAGAGAGAGAGTTACGGACAGCTGCCCGGCATGTGTTTGTCTTTTTGTTTCAGTTAATCATTAAATTATTATTTATGTTAAGCCGGTTCTTGCCTCCTCCTTTCCCTTTTACTTCGTTACATTGGAGACAAACACAAGCTGCCCGTAACTCTCCCTCTCTGGAACTGCCGCCTCCGGTCACCTTAATCCCTCTCGAGGGCTTGATTAGCCCTCCTCCCTGCCACAAAGCGGCAATGGTTTTTATGCACCACTTTGTTCATTTTAAGATTTTTTTTCATTCTGTAAAATGATCTTTGAGTAGATGTTGCAAGTTTGTTGGCGTAATTTAATACAGTCTATTCGGATGCTTGATGCTTGATATTTTAGTCATCAGCATCACTAGCAAAGAGAAGCTTCTTCTGAAGACAGCAGGATGAGATATTAGGGAATGATTGAAAGAGCATTTTATTTGTATCACTCACTGACTGAATTTATCCTAAGATTTAAATTTGCTGAAAAAAAAGATAACAATGTATAATCTGTTTAACCAAAGAGTGTTCGCAGATCTTCTGTATACAATCAGGAAACACTTAGACTCAGATTATTACATTATGTTAACTTCCTAAATATGAATCCTCTTTTCATCTGATTTTAGTTTTATTTTCTATGCTTTTATCGGTGTGGAATCCTTCGATCATGATATTAGCGAGTTATCCAGCAATCATGGACTGTTTTCATGAAAATCTATACAGCAGCTAAAGCACTGCTGCATTATTATTCATGTGGTATACACACAAATCCCGTCTCTTTGGTGTAAATTTGACAGACAGAACCTTAGTAATGGCCAATTAATCTAACTAATTAGTGTTTGTTTTGATGTTTTACAAATTTTCAGCATAAATAAGATCCATAAAACTGATCAAACAGGCCTTTTTTATCAGCCCTCTAAAAGAAAGATAATGCATAATAATAACATATTTTTATTTCCACATCTTGTATTAAAGCGATCATGAGACCCTGACCAGCCTTGGCATTACATTGGCAGTAATATAATTAAGTTTGTGTGCCTTTTGATTTAGAAGAAACTATTAACCTATTTATTTATCACAATGATGTTATCTTGGTTATCTTGGTTTAGGTGCACTGCAGATGACAGTGCTCTGCAGTTTTACTGGGGTTTATTTACAGTGCGTTGTTCTGGTATTATGAACCTCTTCATTCAACCAAGACCATACCCCATCTGACTGATCCCCCTGCCCCAGGCTTTCATTTCTTTATATGGTCCTGCTGTGCTGCAGTAAATGCAGCAGAAAGATCATCACTTTAATTTCACACATGACACACCTCAGGCTTTAGTGTTCAACCAGAAACCCCTTTACAGGCCACATTCAATATACAGTAAGTAACCTACTGTACTTACTCTAAGAAGTATAATTGTTAAATTTGCAAAGATACGTATTGCAGTGGGGTCCACAATTCTGAGACCAGAATTTTTACTGTTATTTAAACCTGGAAACAAACCAAGTTTGAACAATATTAGACAGAAAAGATATGATGTAAAATGAAGAAAGATTCTGCATTATTTCTTGAACTAATCAAATGTAAGCAAATTTATACAAAACATTTAGTTGCAAATATAATCAACAATTTGACAGTTTGAATTATATTTATGATTTTAAAGGGTAAAGAAATAGAAGAATGTCTACCTCACAATGTAAGCAACAAATGGTGGCATTAAATACTGCGTGTTAACTACTTTGTTCTATAGGTTAAATTTCCTTGCTTCCATTAAAGCATACAATATGCTCTTTGGAACACTCTCAAATCATTGTGGGATAACATAGATCATCACATTTTGAACAAACTTGTCCATACCAGCTCAAGTGCTGTCATTAAATCAAAAGAGGCATATCCTAAAAACTAAGACATTCTAAAAATCATGTACATTTTTCAATCAAACTTTTATCTCAAACTATCAAAGTGTTCATAATATAATATGTAAAGAATGCAAAACTAGTGGTCTCAGATCAGAGTCTCAGAGTGGTATTTTGGACCCCACTATGTGTTGTAAGCACCTCTCTAACAGTAAACTCTATTTGGTACAAAAAAGAACAACATTTAAAGTATGCGAATCAAACTGCAACTCCAAACGTTTTTCTCAGCTTGGGTTTAAGGATTCAGGTACTGCTCAGCATGTAAGTGCAATTCAAGGTTTCTAGATCAGTGGGCATTTCCTGCAAAGCCTTTTCTTACTACACATTTAAAGGTGATCACACTCTCCTATTCTCAGCTCATCACACAGTCAACCAATAGAAAATGCAATTATGGGAGAATGCTGGTCAGATTAAAAGAAAAAGCACTTTATGGATGAGTTTCAATGAAATTTGCAGTCTTCATTTTTCACTCAGGTCACTGATGTTCAGTTACATTGCTGGTGCTCCATGTTTATGATTTAACAGTAATTGCAGATAGATGTTGAGAATTCACTGACCAAATGAAGAGAAGGTGGGTATAAAGTTGGGATAAAATTATTATAATTGCTTTTGGACATAAAGGCAGCATAAAGGTAATTCAAAATACTTTTTCGTGAAAAAGGAGAGTTACATTTTGGTCTGTTCTCACCCAAAACATCATATCACTTCAGAAGACATGAATTAGACCACATGAGTCGTATGGATTACCTTTATGTTCTTTTGGACCTTGAAAGCTTTGGACCTCATGGTCTCACATTGTATGGTTAAACACATTATACATCTATGAAAAAAGCTTTTTGTTTGTGTTCCGCTGAATAAAAAAAGTCATATGAGTTTGAAACAGCATAAGGGTGGGTAAATTATGAGAGAATGATCATTTTGGGGTGAACTACTCCTTTAAGTCAATTCCAGGGTCCTTTCCAGCTAATTTATAATTGCTAACAACATCTCTACTTTACTAAAAATGTAATTTATGGGCTGTTGACACATAAAATGTTAACTTTTTTTATCAACATAAGGATTTCAGGTTAAAATTGATAAGGGAAAGTGTATATCTTAGGTCATGTAACTATATTTTGAATCAATTTTTGCCTTTACTTGTGACAAATTTAGGCTACTTTTAAAAGTAAAAATATTCCATGTTGTATTTTAACTTATATAGTTATAAAAAAAAATTATAAAAAGACTATTAAACTATTAAAAAAAAAAAAGTTTTATCTTGTCACATCACAGGACATCTCAACTTCCCATTGCTACCGCTACTCTTACAGCAACTCTAACTGTGACTGCTAAAATGCAGATGTTCACAATAACACTATAGCTTATGTTGACATTACTTTAAAACTACTTTGATGCTGAAACCACTAAACTACATCTGAAACATATCATAGACTGCAGAACGGATACTTTCATCATTACAGCACAGCCAGAGACTAAGAGACGTCTATGTATATAATATTGTGTGTGTGTGTGTGTGTGTGTGTGTGTGTGTGTGTGTGTGTGTGTGTGTGTGTGTGTGGGCAGGTTTAAGTGGTTTACGGGGACTTTATTTAGGTTACAAACTGGTAATTACAAGGGTATTATGCTATAAATGTGGTTTATGAGGACATTTCTAGTGTCCCCATAATTTAAATCGCTTAAAAAACATACTAAACGATGTTTTATTGAAAATGAAAAATGCAGAAAGTTTTTTCTGAGGGTTAGGTTTAGGGGTAGGGTTTGGGTTAGGGGATAGAATCTATAGTTCGTACAGTATAAAAATCATTATGTCTATGGAGAGTCCTCATAATGATAGCTGTACCAACATGTGTGTGTGTGTGTGTGTGTGTGTGTGTGTGTGTGTGTGTGTGCTTGCTGTTACAGCAGTCTCTGATCCCAAATGGCCAATCACAATCTAAAGCTTTTACAGAGAAAGTGTAGCCCATCAGAAAAGCTGAATCGCTGAGTAACACCATTAAACTTCACTGGAGTACATTACATGAGTAGATGCTAATTACACTCGGCAGTGTCCTTTGCCCACTTCGCTGACTCAGAAAAAGGCTCATTCCCCAATGGGCAAATAACCATATTTCAGCACCGATTGCTGGTCCAAGATCAGTTTATTCAGCAAACCGTTTTCAGCAATCTCAATCAATTAAACACTTGATTTTTTCTTTAAAGTTCTTTTCATGACATGGTAGCATTTCACAGTTTGCACAATGGCCAGAATGGCACAGAATTAGTACCACATTGATACATAATCCTTACATAGGAAAAATATTATTGCAAAAGCAATGCACTTATGACACTGCCGTTGATCTCGTCATTGAAAAACGATATACAGGGATTTGATTTTTTAAACATCAAATGCTGAATTCAGGCCAGAATGAAATGCACAATTTTGTAAGGCATTCAGTTATATTGCATTCTACTATGTGACACTGTACACTTGGCAAGCTAAATATTAAGCACATCAATGAATATCTATGAGTGATGGTGTCCTTTGCATTTAAGTCTAAACAGTGCAGAAATCATGCCACAATGAAATGCAATCACTAACCAATCACAGGCTTGGACAGAACGGGACACTGCAACAAACAGGATTTGGCATTACACTCAAGGGATCCGGGCTTTTTAAAATAATAATAAACCTCAAATAACATTAAACACATTATGTTACAATATACCATCTATTTACTTTCCTGCAACAAAAAGCATGCAGCTTTGAAATATGTATCCTTTTGTGATGGAGAGCCTGCGAGTCGGTCTCCATCGCGGGATTTTAATGTGTCTAAATGACAATTTATTGTTTTACTCACCATTTTGCAATATTTATTGGGGGTTTATTGTGCAAATGTTATCCGTCCTGTTTATTGTATCAATTGGTGTTTTAACTCTAATTTTAACTCATTCTTATGTGTTTATTCAAATATTTTGTATTTAAGAATGGAGAAGTGAGGGTTAATTTTATTTAAAATAATGGTTTGTTTCAATTGGAAAAGGCGGGAAAATTTCCCTATTTAACCCAGCCGCCACTAGAGGGAAGACAAGATGGACGATGAGTGTTTGGGAGCACATGGACAAGGTTGCTAGCACTGCTAGAGTGCAATATACTCCGGCCTCCATTGTTTAGGGAGTTGGAACTGCTCTTAGTACCTGAAACAGGGCTAGTATTTAGACTGTTTTTTTATATAACCTTGTCTTTATGATTGCTTTAAACTATATTTATTTGCAAATTTTGCACCTCTGATGGATTAAACATATTTTTGGAATGCCATTCCTTCTCCTGGTGTGATCTCTCCTTGTGACCGCTCCAGTCCCTATCACACCTTTGCGTTGAGGCAAGAGGTCAGTGTGTCACATTTCGATCTTCTATTGGTCACTCGAAATTTCTTTGCATGAACTTGCATTTCCCGTCAACAGCGTTGGAATGCATTTGAATGGAAGTGAATGGACAGCAAAGGGGCAATTGCTCAGAAGTCAATCCTGCTGAAGATTTACAACTTGTACAACTATGTGAATGCAGCCATCAGATAACATAAATCTATTTTTCATTCTAAAATATGTTCTATTCTGGCCAGTATATAAATGTTAATTTCATTATCAAATAGACATATGACTGACATAGATTTAGAAATAAGAGGGAAAACCCAGAAATCTAAGCAGAAAACATATATAATGAGAGAAATTAACCCTACTTGATTTCTTTTGTGAAAAATACAACAGTTTAGCTATGATGCCTACAAGTACTTGATGAAACCCCTGACCCTCTTTGTAAACTATTTTGTTGCCAAGATCAAATTGAAAAGTGTGTTTATTCTATACAGTGCTAGGATATATTGTATCTTCAGATGGTCTTGTTTTAGCTAGTTTTAAGATGCATATCATTTCACAACCAGGAACTGAGATATCACTATTCCTTTTATATGATTTATTTGCAAAGTGCAAATACAGCAATACAAAGAATATATAGTGTCCACAGGACATACACTTGCTGTGGTATAGAGTTATGAGACTGATAGACCTACCGATGAAAGCAATGAGAGGAAGTGACACTAATGAGTGTATGAAGTGCTGAGGTAGCTGAGAAATTGGCATTTGGCCAAAGGGATAATAAAAAATATACTGTGCTCGGAGTACTGTGCTAAAGTGTCACTGCTAAAAAGCAAAAGAGCTGAAACATATGACAACAAAGCTCAACAAGATTGTGCAAGCAGTTGATCGTAATGTGTTCTGGGAATTATGGAACAATTTAAATAAGTCCACAAAAGAATAACAAATTCCCATCTGTGACCCAAACACCTGGACAGAACGTTTTGGAACCCTTTATACACAAAGTGAACTAAACTCCACCCAAAAAAATATGACCTTCCAACTACATCAACTAGAATACATAATAAAGGGTAAATTAAATCATTTGGACAACCTCCTATCACTAAAGGAATTCAGTGAAAAAATAAAACTCTTGCAGCTCATATGGAATTTGCAATGAGATGTTAAAACATGGCAGCCCCAAACTGAATGAGGCCATTCTCAAATTATTCAGTTTGCTCTTAAAATCAGAACACTTTCCTGAGAATTGGAAAGAAAATCAAAACACCCCAATCTTCAAGCAAGGTGACAAATTTAACCCAAACAACAACAGGGGCATTTAAGTGAGCAGCAACCTAGGCAAACTATTCTGCTGCATTATGAATGACAGATTAGTCCAATATCTCCAAGAATAAAATACTTTAAAGAACTGTCAATTTGGATTCATGCCAAAACAGAGAACAACTGATCATATCTACACACTGCACACACTTGTACACAAACATGTCCACCAAACAAATCAAGGAAAAGTATTTCGTTGCTTCATTGATTTAAAAAAAAAAAAACTTTTA
This sequence comes from Myxocyprinus asiaticus, assembly GCF_019703515.2. Taxonomy (NCBI): domain Eukaryota; kingdom Metazoa; phylum Chordata; class Actinopteri; order Cypriniformes; family Catostomidae; genus Myxocyprinus; species Myxocyprinus asiaticus. The sequence goes on from NC_059366.1 coordinate 32,193,886, forward strand.
TTCAGTTTGCCATGATGGATTGTTCCTAAAACTGATTTAGAGTGGATTACAAGGAAAGGTTTATGATTTAATTAAGGACATGTACAAAGACAACAATTGTTGCATTCAAATAAACAACAAAAGAACTGAATATTTCAGCCAGAATAAGGGAGTTCGTCAAGGCTGCAGCCTAAGCCCAACTTTTATTTCATATTTATATAAATGAATTGGCCACAATGCTACAAAACTCCTCTAGCCCTGGACTCACACTAGAGACAGAGAAATTACAGTAAATGTCTTCTGTACAGACGACCTACTGCTGCTCTCACCTATTGAAGAGGGATTACATGAAAGCCTCTCAATTATAGAAAATTACTGTAGTCACTGGGCCTTACCAATAAACATGGACAAGTCTAAAGTCATAATTTTTCAAAAGAAAAATCGTCTTAAAGACAAAGAATATGGTTTTACATTTGGGAGAGAAATTCTTAGCCATGTTACGGTTACAGTTATTTAGGTCTGACAGTCTCAGCTTCTGGACAATTTGACATGGCTGTAAAGGACCTAACAGACAAGGCTTGTAGGGCATTGTACAGTGTAAGAAAAATATTAATCAAATTTAACCCCCCAAACAAACTATGGCTGAAAATATTTGACAGTGTCATCAAACCCATCCTTTTGTTTGGCAGTGAAACCTGGGGACCCAAGTATAAACAAAATTATGAATCCTGGAACAAAATTTCAATTGAAACTTTCCACCTCGAATTTTAAAAAACATCCTGGGAGTTCACAGAAGTGCTTCTAACCTGGGCTGTAGGGCAGAACTGGGCAGATTCCCTCTCTTGGCAGACATTCAAAAGAGAGCCAGTAAATTCTGGTTCCACCTATAAGATTCTTCCCCAGAAAATGACCATACAAGAGCAGCACACCCAGAGAGTGACCCTATACAGTACTGAGTGGACAAGCACCAGTTAAATGTATTAAATCAATTCAGACAAATAGAAAACACGACTCAAGAAGAATATATTCATCGTTGGCAAAGAAAACTCAAAGAAATAAACAAATTAACCTATTTCCAAAAAAAATAAAATAAGACAGAATATAAATTGGCATCATATCTGACAAAATTAAAGACTACCGTCACAGGAAGCTTCTGACGAAGTATCATACGAGTGAGCACAGACTGGCTGAAGAGACGGGTCGGCACAGACAGAACTGGAGACCCAGAAAGGACAGACTGTGTTCACACTGCACTCAAGGAGTCAGAGAGACACTTCCTCACTGAGTGCAGTAAATATGAGAGCATTAGAAACACACACTTTACACTCATAGAACAGATACTGCCTGAATTCAGCAAAATGAGTAATATAGAGAAACTCTCATGTTCTTGGAGAGAAGGCTGAATGTGTAGATTTAGCAGCAGAATATGTCTTCTTGTCATGATCTGAGGGAGAGAGGGTGACCCCTCACTAAATACTAAAAGTGTCAGTTTAATTTACTGTTACGAATTGTTCTCTGTAGTTATTTCTGTTTACAATCTGTGCACTTATGTTTTAAGTATGTAATACAGAGTCCCAAGCATGGGCAATGTGACATTAACCTTTAAGCTGTATAACTGGCTTTGACCTCTTAGAACAGAGGGTATCCACAGTGGTTCTTGTTACCACAGGGTTTGACTAATAGCTTTGATACAAGTCTTTTGTCCTTAACGTCAACATCCCAGATCCTGATATCCAGAATCTCTTTATCCAGCATCATCATTCAATCAAATCTTAAACATATGTATCCATATAGCAATGTTAAACACTGCTTTGGGGTTCATTTTCAGGCTTTGCAAGTGTTAAAGAATGCCAGCAGCACCTGTTCCTAAGATTAGTTTTTGTTTCAGAGGTTGTCCTGTCGATGCCAACTGTACTATTTGACACAGGGGGTCAAGGTTTGGCTGGTTTACCCAGGTAATTTGGCCCTGCAGGTAGACACTGAAGATGCCATAGCTTTACCATTATTCATGCAAAAAGCATTTTAAACTTAGCTATGTTTTCTGACAAATTGTATTTTTGCAAGCAACATTTAAGATAAAGAAATGTCATTATAATAATGTAGATGTTTTACTAGTGTCGATTTTTGGGAGTGCTCTTAAACACATAAAAAATAATCTTTTATTCTTGTCTTCTGCCCTTGATTGCTTCATGAACTATAGCATGATAGTCACTAGTGAAGGAAATGTGCACATTCTTGTCATGCCATTAGCATGATCAGTGTTGCCTGGACATAATTTTTCATCTTTCGTCCTTTTTGATTAGTCAAATGCCATTTACAGTATATTAAAAAATGCTTAGAACTGAGTGCCCATGAGGAAAGATGGCAGCATCAAGATTGTGTACTTCTGGGGGCTGTATGCACCATTGAGATGAATGGGAATGCTAACAGAAAAAAGGTGACAATAAATCTTTTGTCTTTGCATGTGTTAATCCTGCCAATTCATCTTTCCCTTTCTTCACTTCTTTACTAATTTTCTGAGGCCTTAATCTAAAGCCTGGGGAGAAACTGTTTACACAGATGAGCCTGATCCCTTCCTGTTTTCAGTTCACTCTGATTGTATCCAGTCTTAATCCAGTTCCTTAAAGTCCAACCATGTTTTAGATGGTATGCACAGGCAGGTCTATTTGTATAATAATCCCAGTAAAAAAGATTGTAACTAATTGGTAACAGGGTTGGGAGGATTACTTCTGAAATGTGTTCCACTACAGATTACAGAATACATGCTGTAAAATGTAATTAGTAATGTATTCCATTAGATTACTCAAGGTCAGTAACGTATTCTAAATACTTTGGATTACTTATTCAGCACTGGTAGATTTTTTCACTTGTTTTGACTTTAAAAACTCTGCCAGTACAGTAAGACAAAATACACATGTTAAAAATACATTCTCTGAAAAACCTAAATATCTTATGCAGTGTTGTTTCTAAAACAAGATAAATCAAACTGATCTTAAGTATTTTTAGATATTTTTACAGGAAAACAATACAAAAATTATTATCAAGAATAAGATTTTTGCCCTTATTATCAAAGGTCTTACTAGAAAAAAGAAATTATGATCCAACGTGAATTTTCTTGATAAAAAAATATGATCGTGCCTGGTTAGGGTGACCATATTCTGGTTTTCCAAAAAGAGGACACCTTTTGTTTCGCCGGAGGTGGTGGAATAATAGAGTTCAAAACAGTGTTACTATGAATGCAAACTTTAATACAGTAAAAAAGACACTCTATTAGCATAACATAAATATATATAAATAAATAAAAGTTTCCAACATTCTTTTGAATATCCATGTACTAAAATAAAATATTTGATGCCATGAGTGTACCTTCATTTACTATTACTATTATTTTGAATGGCCATGGAAAATGAAGCAATGTGATAACAATTTTACCTGGTTGCAAAAAGTAGTCCATTAATTTACCTGATGAACTTTCACCTTTTGCTGACCGTTTATGCTTCGCAGAGCTAATGTGTGCTTCTAAATCACTTGCACCTTTATTAGCAACTGACACATAAGTGCCAGCATACATTCTGTTTCCCACGGATCACGACCTGGACGAGGGCATGGGAATTTTTTGTGCAAATCTTCTGTAAATTTGCACTTTCGTTTGGGCATTGTTTCCACGCAGCTGTCATTTGCTGCTACTGTCAAGCAACTGTTTGATGCCGAACACAACAGTGATTCACGCGTTCGCGGAGAGATTGACAGGCAGGAATTTGGTCAATAGTTGCTGCAAGCCTCTTATAATCGACCAATTGGTGTGCGAGAAGGCGGGACTTACAAAGAGGGGTTAAAGCAATGCAAATATGCACGCTCACACAATGAAGTATTAGGCCAGATGCACATCATAATGCAACTAAAGCCGAATCCTGGACATTTTAGCAAATTTAGAAATCCCGGCCAGACGCTTTTTTAAGGTCCAAAAAAGACGACATGTCCAGGAAAAAGAGGTCGTATGGTCACCCTATGCCTGGTAACACTCATGTAAAATGGATAGAAATAGCATTTTAGCTTAGCATAAAGCTGACCATTTACACAAGGTTTATTTCTATTTCTTCTGCTCCAAACTTACTTCAATCTTACTTCTCTGTCTGCTCATATGAATGTAACACATCATAAGAAAGTGTTTCACTGCTGTTCAAATGCACTTTGGATCACATAATTTATATGTATAAATGTTTTCCATCTGAAAGGACTAAATATTACATGAAACAAATGACAGTAAAATGCAAAGTTATCTCTTCAGTAATCAAAATACTTCTTGAATGTAACTGTATTCTAATTACCAATTATTTCAATTGTAACTGTAGTGGAATACAGTTACTTATATTTTGTTTTTTAAATACGTAATCCTGTTACATGTATTTCATTACTGCCCAACCCTGATTGGTAAGATAAGATAGATAGTAAAAGAGTAAGACAGTGTTTGTACTATAGCATGCAGTGTGTGCATATTTATTAGGCAAGTCAGTATTCTTATCAAATATTATTTACATGCATATTTTTCCAATTACAAACCATATCAACTTGAATAGTAATTAAGATTAATTATTTTTACTTGCTATTTCATTCCTAATGAGGGTGTGGCTTAAAGGGACTAACACACTGTATTCAGATTTGAATAATTTTTTGGCAGCTTGCTTACTAAAGGTCAAATGAAAGAGAGAAAAAAGAGAGATCTAGCTGATACCAAAAAAAAAAAGAAAGAAAGAAAGGTCCAAAATTATGATAAGCCTATCAGAAGGGTGCAATACTCTTGAAATTTCCATCCAATTGAGGTGTGACCACCAGACAATTAAATACTTTGTTAATAACAAGAAGGCTGAAACATTGAATTTAACCTTGAATTAACAAGAACCGCAAGCTGAAGCATCAATATTGGGCCAGGAAATACCTGAAATATTTGAAATATTTTCAAAGGTTTTATATACAGATGTGATGAGAGTGCCTCTTGACACACATAATATGGGTTCGGAACAGGTGCCAACAGGGTGGGGGAGAAGTAATGACGTGGGTTGCTATCATTAATTATGAGTTTGTTGGACATTTTTGGGTTGCAGATGGACAGAAAATCATCTCTTAAAATTACTGCCAGTTTCTGGAAGACACTTTCTTCAAACATTGGTACTGGAAGAATTCAACAGTATTCAAGACAACCATTATCTTCATGCAGGATAAGACTCCTTTACATCTGTCTAAGTACTCCACTGCTTGACTAGCCGGAAAGGCTAGACAGATGTCTGAATAATGACTGGCCCCTTTCCCCACCTGAACTGAACCCAACTGAGAACTTGTGGGCCCTTCTGAAACGTGAGATTTACAGTGAGGAAAAACAAATCCACGTCTGGGAGGCTGTGGTGGCTGCTTGAGCAAAAACTGGTCGAGAACACATCATAAACAGACAGAATTTATTTATTCAGTTCATTACAGTTACTTAAGTGTGCTTGTATTGTCCATTTAATAGAAAGAAAGAAAGAAAGAAAGAAAGAAATGGCAATCTCAACAAGGCTTTAAACTGTGACAGTGATGGCGTATATTGACTGCTATGTTAACTCAATTAATGTTGATTGAATGTGTCATTTGACCCTGATCTGTGTGGTTGTGGGTACAGCTGACAGCTTCACCAGCCTTCCGTACTCAGTTACATTTATTGATCAATTTAAAGGGTTAGTTCAGGCAAAAATGAAAATTTTCTCATCATTAACTCACCCTTATGCCATCCCAGATGTATATGACTTTCATCTGCTGATAACAAACTAAGATTTTTAGAAGAATATTTCAGCTCTGTAGGTCCATACAATGCAGCTGAATGGATGCCAAAATTTTTAAAGTCCAAAATCAAAGGGCAACATAAAAGTACTCCAGATGACTCTGGTGGTTAAATTCATACATTCTGAAGTGATATGATAGATGTGGGTGAGAAACAGATCAATATTTAAGTCCTTTTTCCTTCACTTTCACTTTCTCCTTCTGTTTTTGGTGATTCACATTCTTCATGCATATCACTTCCTACTGGGCAGGGAGGAGAATTTATGATAAAAAATTACTTAAATATTGATGTGTTTCTCACCCACATCTATCATATCTTGTCTGAACATATGGATTTAACCACTGGAGTCATATGGATTAGTTTTATGATGCCTTCAGTGCTTTAAGTGGATTGGTACTCACCGGTAGGGTTGCCACCCATCCCGTAAATACGGGATCGTCCTGCATTTAAAGATAAAATTATGGCGTCACTGTGAAATCGTTCCAGATCGCCAATTTAACATTGATATAATTTGGAAAATTTGCTTACAGTGGGTAAGAAAAGTCCACACATTGTGCTAAAACGTGCTAATACTGTGGAGGGTGTGGTAAGAGAGCATCTGAAAAGTCCACAAATGGTGGTAAATTTGGAGTTTTTTCTATATAAATGTTTAATAAGATCAAACAATGTATGCATACAATCATAAAGACAAGCACAGGTGAAGGAAAAAAATAATTAAAAATAAATAAAAATTATTTATTTATTTAAAAAAATGTAAAAATATGTATAAACCATCTAAAATGTATACATAAATCAGATAAAGAAGACAAATAATTGAAAAAATTAAAAGAAATATATTTTTAACATATAAATGATGTCATGGGTCAGGAAAGTTCTCATTTTAGCATATAAGAAAGGATATACAATTTTTATTAATAACGCATATTAAACTGTTACAGTAGTGATGTCAGCTTATATGTACAACCTTTTTTCACAAAAGGCAAATCGATTATGAAAACTGAACCTTTAAAGAAAATACACAGGACATTTAGGTTTTTATTCTCCATTCTTTTTAGTAGTGCTCGTAAAAAAATTATGTGTGAAGTGTCACTAAACCGGCATACATGCATATATCCTGACAGTGTTTGGTTCTACATGCAGATGTGTGTCAGCGTTCACAATCCTGAACATCATCAAATCAGTTTGTTCACTGTGTTTAAGATTATTATCTAATAATAATAATATAATAATAATAATAAGTATCTTGCTATTGTGTGCAAATTCATGTATACAGGACAAGGAAAGGTTAATTAGCCCTCATTGAATAGGAGGAGAATAAAAATAAAAGTAAAAACAGACATAATACTCTTTTTTTCAGTTTTACATTTACTTTGTGTAAACAGACAGTTCTACGTTAGATTGCCATTGTTTTCTTATGTGGGTCGATATTGTCAAAGATACAGACTTTAGCAGATCTAAATATTTTTCCTTATTTTTCATAAACAATAACCCTACACTGTATGTTTTTATTTTCAAAGTAAAGTTAATCAAAACCAATTTTTTTGTCGAGGGTGTCGGGTCATACTTGTTCTTCAGCAAGATCAGATAAATTCCAGGAATATATGGCCAGAAGATTTTCATTAAATACCTCTTTCAATGTAATTAAATACTATTTTAATGTAAATAAACACATATTATTATCAGTTTTGTTTTTGTTAGTTACAATAAATGTGTTAAGAAGATGAATACAGGAAACAAAGTTTGGCCCCAGTTCTGTTTATAAAACCCCAAGATATTTACTTATTTTTAAATAAACATATGTTGCAAAAAAAAAAAAAATGTGACTGCGCTTCAGAGTATATTATGTTTCCCCCCCCAAAAATCAAGTTTAATACTATCTAGGCGAGTACCTGCACTTTTGTTCTTCCACTTCAAGCACTGGATGCCTTTATGTGCTTTTTGGAGCGTGAAAAGTACGGCACCCATTCACTTGCATTATGAGGACCTACAGGGCTGAAATATTCTTCTAAAAATCTTAATTTGTGTTCTGTAGATGAAAGAAAGTCATACACATGTAGGATAGCATGAGGGTGAGTAAATCATGTGAGAATTTTCAATTTTGGGTGAACTATCCCTTTATCTACAAACAGAATACATCACCAACATTCAGACACAAACTGATAGTGACAATGCAAGACATACTGTACACTGTCATCCGCCCACAAAACAGACATAAAGCTAAAACTGCACAGAATTTAATCTAAAAGTAACATACATGTTGTAAAAATGTGACAGAATCACACATATGCACAAACACATCTCTATAAGGGCATCTATGCAGAAAACGTGCCAAAGGTTAGGTCTGATTTATAGAGCTGCAAGTCCTCCAGTACAGCATCACTCAAGGAGAAGAAGGCCATTCAACTACATGTCCAACTTGGTTAGACATGTACGGTATTTAGTTTGTTTGCTTACTGTATGTTTGTATGCATGTACAAGCTCTAAAGTCAAGTGGGCTTGGGTCTCTTTAAGGGTCTGACTGAACTAGCTGACTATGCAAGTTTGGCCACAACAAAGCTGGGCTGTATCTGGCTCGGCCCGATGAACCATAATTTGCCTGTGACTCACTCTGACTAGAAGGAAAGACACAGAAACAAAACTCACTGACATCGTGATGTCATGCTTGGTGAGATTCTTGTGGCTCAGCAGCCTTTAATTTATTCTGCAGTGAGGCGTGCCTATGCTCGCCTTGTTTTGCAAAGTAATGCAAAGTTTTACTTTTTTTCTCCACTCCACTAGGAATTAGGAATGTGCTGTGCACATTTTGGGCCTTAGATTTTGAGCATAATAATGCACAACTATGCTGCCTACCTTTTTGACACAGAGACAAATGCTGTATGGCTGCTAAACTCCTCAAGATGGAGGTTCAACAGCTGATGTATTCAACATACTTGATCTTTTGCATGTGTTTTTTTATCCCAGGTAACAATTTTAGCCTCTAAAAACGTTTTCCAAACATTGTTTCAAAATGTTACTAAAACGTTAAAATGTCCAATGTCCAATGTTTTCTTGTCGTGATTATAACGTTATTTAAAGGTTAAAAAATTTTTTCTTACAATGTTCTCCTAACTTTATTTTCACCCAAAACTTTACGTTCTTTGAACGTTTATTTTTATTATTCTATGAATGTTAAAATGTCCAGTTTTTTTGTCGTGATTTTAACGTTATATAAAGGTTACAAAAACGTTTCTTACAACGTTCTCCTAACTTTATTTTCACCCAAAATATAACGTTCTTTGAACATTTATTTTTAATATTCTATGAACGTTAAAATGTATGCGTGTCAAAAGATCACATATGTGCATTAAGCCTTGCCAATATACCAGTCATACACATCCATGTTGTTATAAAAACATACCCTTGTTCCGCGATGTGGAGCATACTTTAAGGTCTCTGCAATGCATTCAACAAACATCTTCACAGACACCTTTGGATGCATCTTGCAGCATGCCTCTAAAAATATATTTTTCATAAATAATTTGTTTGCATCAAAAATAAAAACTTTTAAACACTTTTCACACCTGAAAATTTTAACCCTGGGTCATTCTTATTTTCAACTGACAGTACAATAACACCCTTTCTACACTGTGCAAGTCTGTCTACACTGGATGTGAAGTGAACATTCAAAATGACAAACTTTTACTATTTCTTCTCTCCCTGTTCTAGCTTGTACTTTTCTGAATGACTCTGGAACCTCGTATTGTTAGCACTTCTCATGTTATTGCTGATAAATGGCTTGTTGTATTCCTCATTTGTAAGTCGATTTGGATAAAACTTAAATTTTACAGAATTCTGTTGATTTTAATTAGGTTGTGTATTTTTTATTTACTTGCTGCACATCTTGGCAAGGACACTCCTGTAAAATAGATTTTTAATCTCAGAGGGGTTATCGTGGTTAAATAAAGGTTATAATAAATGAATAAATGTACATTTACATAAAGCACAGACAATCAGCTTTATGTATAAAAGCAATATCACGGTTGAGGTACAGAAAATCTTTTAATGGAACACTTACGAATGATCACCGTGCAAATTTCCAGGTCTTCAAGGCTTTTCTTTCCCTTTCGACCCTTCGTGCTGTACTGAGCCCACACATTGTTTGTGGCAACTGTGCGCAACACCCTCCTTACAGCATCACCTGGAGTTTTGCTACCAAGAAGGCTTAGGTGATGGATCTGAAATAAATCAATTATATTTTAGCAGGCTGCATTTTTCCCATTTCAGTTCCATATAGACTTATGTGCAGACCACTAAAACAGTATAAAATGTTGTAAAAGCAAGTCTCTGGGACTTATGTGAATAAAAAAATGACAAATGCTGCATTCAAAATTTAAACAAAACATCAACAGACATATCATCTACTGGTAAATTTAAATAACTTACAGTTTTATTCTTATATTCGCCATCTTTTAATTTCAAGCACAAATCATCCAATTCATTTGTGTTCTGGCAAGGATTTAACAGAAACTCATCAGAAGAGTCATTTGGTGGGACAAGACCTAAAAGCATGGATTTGATATCTGAAAGTTTATGGTCCACTTTGTCCAGTTGAACAAATATGGCTCGTTCCAGTTTCTTCAGTTCTTCTGAATTCTCTGACATTTGTGCTGTTAACAAGTTAACACAAAAGAGAAGGTTAACAGTAGTGAAAGACACTTTATGGTTATTTGTCAAAAATTCACATCTTTATTCACAATGACTCATCTAAATTTCATTAAATTATAAAACATTTAAATTTGCAATTCATAAGTCCATAGGACAGTTTGAAACAGATTTTTATTGATATCCCTGTTTTATTGTAAAACAGGTTTAGTCGCAGAAAAATAAACTGACAAAAGTTCATGTAGCTCATTTCAGCAATAGGGATGTGCCAATGACTAATTTAAGTGCTGTTTAAACAGAAATGTTGTAATGGACTAGTTTAAAAGTTAAAAATCCTTTTAGTAAACAGTCAAAAATATAATGTGCATAGGTAATCCATTTGAAAAAAAATAATTTTATTATTCTAGTAGCCTAATCTGATACTATAAGCTCAGGAAAAAATGGACTTACTTTTCTGCTTATTTTATATAGTCAGTATTAGTCAAAAATATGTATTGAATGAATAAGCAGTGCAGGGCAATGCATACTAAAACATACTTATTGTAATATTTTATTTCCTTAATTTCAGTTGATTACATGCCATGCACACCTATATCAGACAACACCCACAACACCAATGTAGGTGTTGTCTGATGTAGGTGTGCATGGCATGTAATCAACTGAAATTAAGGAAATAAAATATTACAATAAGTATGTTTTTCTTTTTTGGGCCATTTTCCCCCTTTTTCAACCAATTTGGCATGTCCAATTCCCAGTGCTCACTAAGTCCTTGTGGTGGCGCAATTTCAGTTGCCTCTGCTACTGAGATGGTCATCTTTTCACGTGACTCACTGTGTGTGATACCGTGGAGACTTGGCGCGTGTGGAGGCCCGTGCTATTCTCCGCTCACAACTTATTATGCACCCCACTGAGAGCGAGTACCAATATCACTACCCCCCAGGAGGGTAACCTGTGACATGTGACTCTACCCTATCTAGAAAAAAAGTTTACTAGTAACTATATGAAATACAATGCCTATGTGTGTCTACAAAGAATAGAAAAAAACTCACAAGGCTCTCTTTGTCCAGTTCTGTTGCTAAAAAATTCTGTCCTTGGTGTGACTAAAGTGTTGGAATATAACAGTGGGTTTAAGTCAATGTTGGGTTTAAATTATACAGTGGAAAACTAAGCTGAAATCAATTAACTCACATGTAGGTGTGCTTGCAATGCATGTCTCTGATGCTGGTGGGTCTTCCTCGTCTAGTTCAGAAAAAATATTTAATAGCATACAATTGTAGGTTTAAGTAAATGGTAGGTTTACATTATGTAAAGGACAACTGAAGCCTGTTGCACAAAGCCGGTTTTGGTGGCTACCCAAAAAAACAGTTTTTTAGTGTTAAGAAAGTGGACTGGTTTTAGCGGTGTTCATCACCATGGTAACTTACACTACATGGCTAACCTCCTCCACAGCTGGTTTTATTCTGGGTTAGATGGCAAACTGAAATAAAACACAATAAAGACACTCCCCCTGTAAATTAAAGCTCACTTTACAGTGAAAGGAGTTTAGAAACAAAATTGCTCAGCTTTTATAATTATAAATTATAAAATAATTATAAATTATTTTATATGAATTAAATATTATTTATATTATACCCTTAATCTATTACACTTGTGCAATTATATTTTGATAATTAATATTAAGTTTTTAATGTAAAATAATATAAACATATACCTACAAATAAGTTTTGGAATCAGTATATAAAGATTTTAAAGTTATTATGCTTACATGTTTTTTTTTTTAAGCTTGTTGTGGACCTATGTAAATTATTAACTGTATAAATTCACTTGTTTCGTTGATTTAGCCAAACATTTTCTTTCACAGAAGCAGCAGTGTTTGTTCTTGCTGTTTAAGTGTAATTAAAATGGACGTGAATTGTGCTGACTCTCTCACGAGAAGTGAATCTCTTCGTGTTTCTTTAAATTGGCTGTTCACAGCACGACACTCATTCATGTGCACACGCTTTGTGTTTAATCATGAACTCCGGTTCAATCTCTGATTTGACAGAAAAGGTTTAAAACGATTGTAGTGCAACCACGGAATCAGATCTTAACCAGTTTGCATATGTCTGGATTTGTCAACCTGAAACCTACATCAGGCCTCTGAGCTCATCAAAACAATTAACTCACATGTGGGTCTGCTTGTAATTCATGACATCTTTGGTGCCGAAGGGTTATCATCATCTAGTTTAAAAAAAATAAAAATAGACTATGCGAAATATGTCAAATAATTTAATACAGAAAGTTCCACTACACTGAACTGAAACGATCAACCACAAATATACCTAGACTCAGCTGATTTGGTGTCAATAGCACCACCCTTCTAAAAAATGGTTTTATCCATGCCTAAACACAACTATGCAAAGTCATAACACTGTATTAACAAAAAAATGTATATATATTGCACTTGCCACTATCCAGTGCTCTACTGTATCGTGCTGGGGGTCTTATTTTTCTACGAGCAAAATCTTCATCCTCACTCTCCAAGTTTGAAGTTATGGTTGCCTGATTTGCTTTGCACCTGGCTTCTTCGTAGCTATCTGGAAAATAAATCAGTAGAACAGTAAAATATAGAACAGTATAAACCACGAAAATATCAGAAACCTCAAATAGATCCTATACCTGCATAAACTAGAATGGACACGACATGCATCGACCAGAGTGTAGTATCAGGTGCATCTCTTCGTTTCACCTTGGCCGTTAAGTTTTTACGCAGCCAATAGCAATATACAGCCTGTTGAGAACAAGAGCTTCACGTCAAAAATTAAAAAGACATCCACCTAAAGCTGCATATACTGTAGATATTTGTAAGAGTTTTAACAATCAGATAAGAATTATTGGTAATACCTCGCTTGTTATTTCGAGCCATGTATAAGGCACAACGTCAACAGTTTTATCCTGAGGAAATTTAATCACGGCATAGCATCTCTGAAAAATAAACAAAAATGAGGGTCCGGAATCAACATAGTGCAGGTTGCACTGAAAAGTAATTTAAATCAGTTAAACTGTCAGCGTGTGTGTCCTCAGGCGCATACAAAGGTATGAAATAGTGGTTCATTAAAGAGTTTTGCCTAGAGCACACTATAAAAATTGTCAGGATTTTACAAGCTTTAACAGCAATTTCTTACCATAAAATACAATACTGTATTCTGAATTTAACTGTAAAATAAATGCAGGCTAGGTGTTTTTCTGTCATAACAACAAATTGCTTTAAAAAAAGAAGAGGTATGCTGGATGTTAAAACAAATAAATAGTATAATTGTAGATAAACAAATGAAGAGGGAGCATTGCATTGATTGGCTTTGATTGGTTATTTCTCATAAACATTTAGTATGAGTTGACAACCAGGCATACAGACATTAAAACTCTGCATACAAAACTCAACAATGGTCAAAATTTACAAGCATTGAAGATAAAAAAAAAAAAAAGATCCTACAACACAGCATTGCTATATAACAGTGATTTCCTGGCCCTGTTGACTGTAAAGTCACAGAATACAGTTGTCTTTTTAGGGTGTACTCACAGTAAGCAATCTGTACTGTGCCCGAGCACATTTGACCCCCAAAGTCCAGTTCGTTTGACTGGTGTGATCGCTCCATACCGTGCCTGGTACGCTGAACCGTGCCCATGCCCACTTGAAGAGGTGGGCTGGGGCACGGTTCAGTTGGACGCAGGCACGGTATGCATCTAGTATGGTTGCTAAACATGGCCGAGCACGGAATTCAAAACATGATGGGTACCCTTTTCAATTTATTCTAGAATATTTGGGTTTATAACAGGTCTGGTTCTTACCTTATTAATGAACGGGAATAGTAGTCGGTGAGTAAAGCTGCAAATTCCTCCCTCAACCTCAGGTGCCTCCGTAAAAATATTCTGATACGTGCAGCACGATTAAGTGAAAATCGCTGCACTGCATAAGTAATAAATCTATTAATCAATCTATTAGGCATGTGAGAGGGCCATGTGTCACCGTGACTCAAATGATTCCAAATCGTGCTTAGGCACGGTACAGGGCAACCGGGCATAGTGTGAGTACGCCCTTAATTTTAAAAATTGTAAGGCCAAATGTTTGGGCATTATTCATGAAATTCAATCATAACAAATGCGTGTGTACAATGATTAAGTAAAAAAAATATGATTAAGTAAATTGTCTCATTCAATGGGACAATAAACATAAGAATGCATTTACTACAAACTAATTTGTTCTGCTCATGTCTCATGAATAAGCTCATGAGGTCAAAGGTAAAAAAATAAACAAAAATAAAAACTACAAATCCAGTGAAATGCATTTATTTTACACAATATGTCCTCAATTCACTTAAAAGTGTATGAAAAACTGTACCTTAATCATTGACAAGGCAGATGTTTGGACAGTCACACTTCTGTTAATCTGGGTGTTTTTTTTTATAGTGGTATGAATATAAGTCAATACTGATAAAGTGGCATTAAAGTCGACAAATCAATTTTCCTGGCTCAATACTTGTACAAAATATAAAAAATGCAAGGGGGTGGTAAGAAAAAAAAAAAAAAAGGATTACTGCTCAGTATGAATGAAGCACTGAGAGGACGATGCAGGCACCGTGCTCAGCCTCTATTAAAAATGCCTTTCTGACCAATTGCCTCTCAGACATTGTTTTCATTCTGGTGTGCTTTACTTGGGCCTTATAAACACCAATCAATCTAGAATCACAAGGATGCATGAAGAATGGCTCAAGTTTCTCATAAATGCGACAAAGTACCATTGGTTCTTTGTCTCTGTTTTCACCTACGGCAGAAATAACCTCACAGCACTGCATGTCACTGAGGACAAAAGCATTGCTTGGTTTTTGAGTACCAACTACAGCTTTGGGCTGTTTTTTTATTTCCTCTCTGTGCATGTCAATTTCACTGAGACGTCTGACAATTTGTGACAGAGGATTCCTACCAGAGCGTACTAACCTCTTCAGCTGGTGTAGGTAATTTTCAAAAGGAAAACAATACATTCATCTAGCCCACCATAAGTGTACGCTTCAGAGGCAAGGTGAACCATAGAGTGCACATTATAAACCAAGAACTCATCCCCATAAAACTTTCTACCCTCCACCACAAAGTGCACCAACAGATCCCCTGCATATGAGTTATACTCTTTCACTAGGTGTGGGCATACTAAAATGGCCAATGCCACGATGAATAGCATAAAATGTTCATAGAGTTCATCAGAGAGAATGCCTTTCAGTACAACTTTGCCTGTGTAAATGGCAAATTGTCGCAGTTCAGTGGCTTTCCACCTGTCAGTTTCTTCCAGGCCATGTAGCTTCCTTGCAAAAATGTCTGGGATGAATGGTCTTAAACCAAGAAGTCGGGAACTGATCTCCTTTACCTGGCCAGCTAACAATCTTGTTCTGAGCTTTCCACGCAACCACAAAATAATCAGTTTTCGCATTACACAAAGACAGCATTGGTGCATATAATCTGCAGGGAATTGCTGAATCATGTCCATTTGGAGCATGCAAAAAGGAGAAACCTCTGAAGGCTAGTGGTGTTCTTCCTGAAACTGCTCACGAAAAGACACGTCTGTTCTTAAGAGTTAGATTAAAGGTCTCTGGGTAAATAACCCGACTACCATCCCAGAAACCTTTTTGTGTGCATTTATCACAACCGTAATAGCATGAATATTGCTTTGTACACTTAACAAGTGCTTTAGCTGGGGCATCACAAGTGACACAGTGCAGATTAACTCTAATGACACACTTGTCAGTCTCTAATCCATTCTGTAAAAGGTAATTGAGGTCATGAGTAACATCTGTCAAAAAATCAAGATTCCTAGGCTTTGACACACCAAAACACAGAGCAAGAGGAAAAACAGTGCATGGACACAAATTAATTTTGCAAAGAACTGGCCACAGTGACTGACTGGTGCTTTTGAACAATGGCAAGCCATCAATATTCAAAGAAATGTCCAGACAATCTAAATGAGTGATAACATTACTAGGGTACATATTCAAGTATCTGCGCATTTGTTCTCTGCATCCAAAATAGAAGTACTGCATCCCAGATTTCACCTCAAAGGTAACAGTCTCACAAGTGCCAAGCAATGTTCTTGCAGTTCGAGGAAGATCTGGGTGATGTTCTCCAAGAATCTTAAGAAGGCCATCAACTGCATTGTGTTTGACCTGAAACTTATTGGCCCACTGTTCAAGCCTAACTTGTAAAGATGGTGTGTCATTTACACTTTCATCAGACATATCAGAAGAATCTGAATAATAATTTCCTTGAGCCCCTTGAACATCAGTTTCATATTCAACAGATGTTCCCTCAAGGGGCTGTGTTCCCTGAAGGGGCCGTGTACTAAATCTCTCTAGACTATTTGAGGTTGTCTGCACCTCTAAGTTTTCCATATGAGTCTGAACAGATTTCTGCTGGTCTCCTTTAGCTCTCTTCCAAACTGTGTTGTATTTTTGTTGTTCTGACATGTCTTCAATTACCACCCCCTCTAAAACATCTTGAATTAAAAAGGGAAATATCTTTTCCACATACCAAGTCAGATTCCATAATATCTTTTTTGGCTGGATCACTGTAGAGAAAAAAATAAAAATATGAAAAATTAGTGTTATTGTTATTGTGCCCTAACCTTTAAAGGCATGCAGGGAATTCCAAAACTCATATATTGGCGTTAATTAACTGAAGAGTACAGGACTTGAGAATTTGTAAAACAATTCCAAAAAGATTAACAAATCAAATCAACTCTTTTGTCACCTCTATATATATTTTATTTCTCTCTCTCTCTCTCTCTATCAAAAAAATATGAAATTTTATTGTTTCTCTGTACATTTCACATTCATAAATGTAATTTCACTAGTATGGATGTTACAGTATTTATGAAGAGACTGAACTTTTAATTCTGAAATCTAAAACATCTGCTATATGCAGTATGTCTACCAAAATTAGTTTTACAAAAACAACTGAGCAAACCACCAACATAAAATGGAGCCCAAACATCACCAGACCTGATAAGGTGGGTGTTGGGGATTCACAATAGCAAAAAAAATAAATAAATGCTTACGGTCTATGGCTCGTTGCAACATGAATTTGTTTATTTTGTATCATTTGGGTCATTCCCCAACTAAAACTATCATGTTTCTTTTTATCTTTGTTATATTTAGTGCACTTCACATTAAATTTACCTATTCAAAGTATGTGTGCTAGATTTACAATAGAACATCCTGCTAAAAACATGTAAAATATACTTTCAAACATTAAATACACATTAAGGTAAAACAGACGTAAACTTGGTAATCAACAAAACAAACAGTTCATAATGATTAAGAAAATTAGCCGCTCTTATACACTTACCTGTTGACTGTTGTCTTCGGCTGCAACTGCGCAAGCGCGAACCGTAATCGCGCGCTCAAAAAGCATTTAAAGCAGCCCGCTTCTGACTGAAGTAGTTAAGATTAGTGAGCTGTTGTTTTTGAATGGATGTGTATGGATGACATGCTTCAGTATGCTGAATAAACTGCTTTTGTGAGGAAACAGCTCGTCACTTAATGAATTGACCGCCTTTCCGATAATCTTTAATATATTTACATTAAACAATCCTTTTGAAGTAAACAATTTGTGGAGTTTACTAAGATATAACTGCTGTTTTATAAGAGAAATCACGGATGATTTTAGACAGGTGTCAGTTTAAGACTCTCCCCATACATTTAAATGGCATTCGCAAACTGTCGTAAAATGACCCTTTTTGCCTCTTTTCTTTTTTATTTTTTTCAATGCTTCAAAAAATTATAGTTTAAGTATAGTTAAGTCACAATAAAAAGCGACAAATCCTCTGCCTCCAGTTGAGCATAACCAGGAATTAAACAGAAGGGCAACAACAACAACAACAACAACAACAAATATATACATATATATATAGGGCTTTCACAAATTAGCTTAAACTTATCCAAATTTATACAAGTTTCAATCATTTGTTATAGTTTTTGTTCCAAAGTCTAGTTCCTTATTTTCAAAAAAGAAAATACCAAATTTGATTATCTTCATTGTCAGGGGTGGAAGTTCAATCTCCCTGGTCTGTAACCAGCTCTGCACATCTCTCCAAAAAGGTTGCACCAATTCACAATGAAAAAAACATGATCTAAATTTTTGATATCTGTTTAACAAAATACGCAAATTGAATCTTGATCTTAAATAAATTAATTTGTTGGATAAGACTTATTTAAAATTTAGAAGTTCACCTCTTTAACCTTAGGAGGAAGTGGAAATGACAAATAACTTTTCATTATTTTTTTAATCGCTACAGCACCAAATTCCTTAAGCACATATTTCCATCTTACAGGGTTCTGGTAACATGCCTGTAAAAGAATATTGGTAATTACCCTGTTGGTACATTTATTGTCACAAAATTCAATTCCTTTTATGCAGAGTTGCCTAAATTCTGGGGAGACTTTAGAGTGCACGGTGTCTTCTTTGACCATTAACCATAGAGAAATTGGGCTCTTCTAATGGTAGAACTGTGAAGGTTTAAAAGATTTATATTAAAGGTGCAGTGCAACCCTTGACAGAAACCACAATTTAAATATTTGCTAGATGGATGGATTGATCAATATAAATAAATATTGTCTTATTACAATGAATTCGATTTTTCTGACAGAATCAATCCTTTACATTTTTTACATGTAATTTGTATTCACACTGTTTATTGTTTTTTATGTGAATGATGTGAATTGTCAATTAAGAAGTATGTGTGTGTGTGTGTGTGTGTGTGGGGGGGGGGGTACCATCGCTCAATAAAAATGTAATACTTTTTTAACATAAACATAATAACAGTTTTAAGCAGATAATGTCCCTGGAAATAAAGTTAACATGTTTAAGATATCACCTCAAGGTCAGGTCACATGAAACCATGTCAGAGTTTTTGTTCAAAGTAGTGATGGGAAGATCGGATCATTTTACTGACTTGAATCTTTGAGTTTTGTTCAGCTAAATGAACGAATCTTTATTCAAGTAATTTTGGTCATTTTGTTCATTTGAGCAGAAGTAAATTAAAATGTTACATTTTTAATAGCCAAATCCCCCCCAACACATCTACTTACTGAAACTTTGATTATAGTCCCAATAAGGAAAAACTGATAATGCAGCCAAGGACAAATTATTAGAAACAGAAATGACTAGTTCACATCTGGAATCTTCTTGTCGGAGTCGTTCGTTCTTTTGTCACTGCATAGCGTATACGGCTGTCACGTGACAAAAGAACGAACGACTCCGACCAAAAGACTTGAGAGGTGAACTAATCATTTCTGTTTCCTGTGTGAGCAATGCATAGCATATACGGCTGTCATGTGACAAAAGAACGAACGACTCGGACCAGAAGACTTGAGAGGTGAACTATTAATTTCTGTTCCTGTGTGAGCATTGCATAGCATATACGGCTGTCACGTGACAAAAGAACAAACGACTCGGACCAAAAGACTCGAAAGGTGAACTAATCATTTCTGTTTCCTGTTCAGCGCTGTTGGGCCTCATGTATTCAGATAGAAGACAAAGGCAGGCCTAACACAAGTCGTAAAACCTAACTCAGCCCCCACACATTCCATGTCGTAAATTAAAAAATCGCGCCAAAATCAAACAAAGGGAGTCCAAAACAGACTATAAATCCATGAAGCCTTGCTCACTAAAGGATTGAACTCTCAACTCCTATTGGATGAGGCACACAACAGAACGTTCCTTAAACATGACATCATCAGGAATTGAAATACCTCTGAAATGTTTCGTGAGTTGCTTCCAGCGACTTTGTTCACCGAATATAGACGTATTTGTTTTGCTGCTCTCCGGTGCAACCTCGTGGCACAAGGAAGTAATGTCCAATTTGAAACTGTAGCCATACAATCTCCATCTCGCTGGACGAGTTGAGATTACTCTGTGTTCAACCGAACACTCTAACGGATCCGATGGAGACCACCGAGCAATCCGCATCTTCATCCGTTTGCCTACAGAAGTGAAGAGATTAAAGATTTCTCTTCCATCTTCAATCAAGTCGACATTTCTGAGTTCTCTGCCAGCCCGACGAGAATCAACAGCCGTACCGCCCACTGACAATCAACAGCCGTACCGCCTGCCGCCAGAGCGAGGAAACGGCCTCCCGTCATCACCTGAGCCTCAAGGAACCGGGTCAAAGTTAAAGGACAGAGGAAAACACATTCTACCTGTGTCCTCATGCAATTCAAGTAAGAGGTTACATCTGGGCAGAGATAGAATATTATAGTGTGTTATTCTTGTGTTTCAAGGTTTTTGCTTGTACAGTTTACGGACCGCCATGTCAGCTCATTATTAATTTCTCAGGGTATTAATTATCATGAATTTGTTTTGCTGTATTGTGGTCCAACCAAATTGGATTGTTGTGCAATTTCGCCATCGCGGGTGAGACAGCAACTGAGTTCATCCACTAAATAGTCAAAATACGCGGGACTGTTTACGAGCCGTCCACCACGTCTCTGAGCGATGAACTAAACAGCTGCTTTCTCTCCCACGATCGCGAAATCAGGGCCGTCACTTCTCTCTCGTACTAACCACACACACACGCACGCACGCACGCAGGCACGCGACCCCTCACAAACATTCTGGCACACATTTTGGCTCGTAGATAGCTTAAATGCTAAAGCCCAGCTTTCCTTACACACACACTGTCACACACACACACCCTATGTGTTATAGAATTATTTTTATTTCCATATCTAATCATATCACTGTTTAGTTTGTAGTTGTAAGTCGGAAGTTTATTGACTGCATTGTATTAATTATTAATTGATATTACTGCATAAATAAACTTTTGTTTATATTACAAAGAGAAGTGTTTTGGTTTGTTTTGCATACACCTGTGTCATGCTGACGGGATGTCAGTGCTCGGATTCAAGCCTTCATTCATTGTTTTTTTCCCGAAAATCGATATTCTTCGGATGCCGATTTTCCTAAGAAAACAATCTAATATTGAGACTGTTTTACTATTCGGTTATTAGTCCCTGATTTCAGGGTGGTGCCCCGTCAATGTTAATCCTTATTAATATTCTATTGAATTTTGATAATTGATAATTATCTTTGATGATTGAATTTGAATGATCAATAAGCTAGTATTAATTTTAATTAATGTTTCATCGATGTTAACAATTAACGATTATCTTTGATAACTGTTGATTTAAAGGATTTAAAAAAGCTAACATTGATTCTAATCAATGTTCTATTGATTTTAATAATTAATAATTATCTTTGATAATTATTAATTATTGCTAATAACCAAACTTGCTCCTAAATGTAGCACACTACATATGAGTCCCATATGAGGTTTTAATGAGTTAGATCCAATTAATTAATTTAAATATGAATTAATAACTACAGAAATAATTATTAATTATTTTTGATAGTAACACTGATCTAAACAACCGGTAAAGCCCTACAGCGCTATGCGGTTTTCACGTAACAAACAAACGGAGGTTGCCCAATGCACTTGTGCGGCCAACACAAAATGAAAGACTACTCGTTCTACTCTGAGTCACATAAATGATTAGTTCAAAATGAACGAATCATTCATGAACGACCCATCACTAGTACATAGTCACTGCATGGCCTTTTAAATAATTTAATGATTAAAGGATATTCCGAGAATATTGTTCAAAGGTTTCCCCGAAACTATGTAAACACTCACAATTATTTTTAACATCATCATCCTGTCTTGAGTACGTTGTGCAGCTCTGGGTTCAAGCTCTTGTCATTTCAAGACTGGACTACTGCAACACTCTCTTGGCCGGCCTTACAGGCAGCGCGACTAAGCCTCTGCAGATTATCCAGAACACGGCAGCACATCTGGTCTTCAATCAGCCAAAGAGGGCACACGTCACACCTCTCTTAGTCTCAGTCCACTGGCTACCTTAGCCATCCACATCAAATTCAAGGCTTTGACTTTGGCCTTCAGGACTGCACCTCCCTACCTCAATATACAAGTGTATGTTCCCTCACGCCAGATACAGTCAATGAACAAACGTCGCCTGGTTGTTCCTTCACAATGAGGCACTGTCAGAGTTTTTTTTGCTTTAATGTTATATTTTGGCCACTAGAGGCCCTCATTGTGTTTCATTTCAGTTTCCCGCCATTGTATCATGTGTTATTGTTTTCACATGTGCCTCGTTCTGGGCTGTGTATTTAAGCTGATCACTTCCTTTTGTTTCTTTGCTTGGTTATTGATGTTCCTAGCCAGTTTCTACCGTAAGTCTGCTCTAGTTCTAAGTACTAAACTTTGAATGCCTTTTGGATTGTTTTTTCCCTGTGTTTATTTTTGCTGTTTTTTGGTGTCTTTTTCCTGAGTTCTTTGGAGATTATTTTTTCCTCCTTTTGGATCCTTTTTGGATGAAAGATTTTTCTGTTTTGTGGGTGTTCAGTAAGGAATTGCTTTTTGTACCCTTTTTGCTATTTTTGTTAATAAACTCTTCTGAGTTCATTTAAGAACACGTCTGATTATTGGGTTCAACTCCCTTCTATGGCTCAGTGGTGGAAATTAAGACTCTTGTGCCAGAGACCCAAGTTCAAATCCTGGCTCTGACAGAATAACCAATATTATGAACCCAGAGACACCAAATGCTCAAAAACTCCTGGCCACAAATCAGCAGGAGTCCACAATCCAATGCCATGAGTCAGCATTAGTTCAGCAGGAGACTGTGATGGCTAAACACTCACAAGTGCTGTCTGATCTCATGATTTCTGTCTGTCAGATCCTGGACTGGCTGCCCTCTACTTCAGCTACTGCTTCTACTGCTGCCTCGGTACCCCTTCCGGATTCTCAAGTGCTCTCTCCTCTGATTGAACCTCGCCTACCTCCATCACAACATTTCTCAGGTGATCCCAGTGCATGTGATGTGTTCCTGACTCAGTGCTCTCTCACATTTGAATTACAACCATCTTCCTTCCCCTCAGATCGGGCCAAGATCGCATATGTTATCACCCTCCTTTCTGGCAAGGCTCTTTCTTGGGCAACAGCAGTCTGGAAGGCACAGGCACCCTTCTGTTCAAGTTATTCTGTGTTTGAAAAGGAGTTCAAGCGAGTCTTTGACCACCCCCTCAGTGGCCGGCAAGCCTCTAAGAGACTTCTCACCCTCCGACAAGGTAATGGCAGCGCGGCTGAATATGCCATACAGTTTCGGACAGTTGCAGCAGGGAGCGGCTGGAACGACAAGGCCCTCATGGTGTGTTTCCTGAATGGTCTGTCTGAGGCAATCAAGGATGATATGGCTACCAGAGAACCTGCTCGTGATCTCGAGACCCTCATGGATCAAGCGATTCGGCTGGTTAATCGCCTGAGGGAGAGAAGACTGAACCGGCCATCTGTTTCCACATTGTCTGCCAGTCCAGCACTTGCTCAAATGCTACCAGTGCCCCACGAGTCCTCGGAACCCATGCAATTGGGAAGGACTAGGCTTTCCCCACCTGAACGAGACCATCGCATGAGAGAGCGCTGTTGTCTATATTGTGGATTGTATGGTCATTTTCGCTCCGCCTGCCCGAGCTTTCGGGAAACGCCCAGTCCCGTACAGGCAAGGAAGGACTGTAACGGGAGTTACATGCACAGCTTCACCTTCCAACTCTGGATTGTTCCTTCCCATCACACTCACTTGGGGAGATCAAAAACACCAACGCCAGCCATTGATTGATTCTGGTGCTGCTGGGAATTTCATGGATATTTCCTTTGCCAAAAGTCTCCAGATTCCTATTAATTCCCTTCCTGCCCCCCTAACTGCAACAGCCTTGGATGGAAGACTGTTAGCTCCAGGGAAAATAACCCACCTCACCTCTCTCCTTTCGTCACTTACCAGCACCAGGAGAGAATGTGCTTTCACCTTATACAGACTCCAGAGTTCCCTATTATCCTCGGTCACCCCTGGCTCCTCCAGCATAACCCACACTTTGACTGGTCCACTGGCGCTGTTCTCAGTTGGGATCCCACCTGTCAGTCTACATGCTTGGCCCAGAACTCCCCTGATCTTGTTCTTGAGTCCCAAGAAGCCCTAGATCTGCCTCAAGTCCCTGCTCAGTACCACCACCTCAAAGCAGTGTTCAGCAAAAGGAAGGCCACCTCCTTACCTCCTCATCGCCCCCATTGAGCTGCTCCCAGGAACCTGTCCCCCCGGAGGTCGTATATTCTCTGTCTCTCCCCGAACGAACTGCTATGGACAAATATATTAACAAATCCCTTGTGGCAGGTATCATCCAACCATCCACTTCCCCTGCTGGAGCTGTTTTTTTTTCATTGGGAAGAAGGATGGCGGACTCCGGCCATGTATTGATTACAGGGGCCTTAATAAGATCACTATTCGAAACCGCTATCCCTTGCCGCTAATGACCACTGCTTTCGAAATTCTGCAAGGAGCCTCCATTTTCACTAAGCTTGACCTGCGCAATGCCTACCATCTCGTGCGCATCAGACAAGGAGATGAATGGAAGACCGCCTTCAACACGCCCACTGGGCACTATGAATATTTAGTTATGCCCTTCGGTCTCACTAATGCTCCTGCAGTATTTCAAGCTCTCATCAATGATGTTCTCAGAGACATGCTCAACCAATTTGTGTTTGTCTACTTAGACGATATCCTCATCTTCTCGAGTTCCCTCCAAGAGCATGTAAAACACGTCAGTAAGGTTCTCAGACGTCTTCTTGATAACCATCTTTATGTTAAACCTGAGAAATGTGAGTTCCATGTGACCAAAGTTCAGTTCCTGGGGTTCATTATCAAGCCTGGCCAGATACAAATGGACCCTCAAAAGGTTCAAGCAGTTGTGGATTGGAACTCCCCCTCATCGGTAAAGGAAGTACAGCGTTTCCTTGGCTTCGCCAATTTTTATCGCAAGTTCATCCGGAACTTCAGTACTGTGGCGTCTCCTTTATCTGCCCTCACCAAGGGGAACACAACCAGCTTTAATTGGGGACATGAAGCAGAGTTGGCCTTCAGCAAACTCAAAAGCCATTTTACCTCTGCACCTATTCTCATTCTCCCTAACCCAGATAAACCCTTCATCATGGAGGTCGATGCTTCGGATGTAGGGGTTGGAGCTGTGCTGTCCCAAAGGGGGGAGGACAACAAGTTGCATCCATGTGCATTCCTTTCCCACCGCCTTACACCGACTAAGATGAACTATCATGTAGGGGATTGAGAGTTACTGGCAGTTAAGCTAGCGCTTGAAGAGTGGAGGCATTGGCTTGAGGGGGCCAAACACCCATTCCAAGTATTCACGGACCACAAAAATCTGGAATACATTCAGCAGGCAAAGCGACTCAACCCCCGCCAGGCACGTTGGTCCTTATTCTTCAACCGATTCAAGTTCATCTTATCCTACTGCCCCGGCTCTAAGAACCTAAAACCTGATGCTTTGTCCCAAGTATATGTAAACACTCCTCAGGAAGATTCTATTGCATCGATTATCCCCAGTTCCAAGATAATAGCTCCTATCAGGTGGGATCTGGAAAATACTGTAAAACAAGCCCAAGCCTGAGAACCTGACCCAGGAGGGGGGCCAACCCACTGCCTGTTTGTCCCTAAAACTGTCCGCTCCCAGATCCTCCAGTGGGGACACTCCTCTCATCTCACTTGTCATCCTGGTACCTCTCGCACTCTTGAGTTCCTCCAAAGATGATTTTGGTGGCCAACTATCAAGGAGGATGTGACAACATTTGTAAACGCATGTCCCACGTGCAACCAAAGTAAGGTCCCTCACCATTCTCCTCAGGGGCTATTGCATCCTTTCTCCATACCTCATAGACCTTGGTCTCATCTTTCCATGGATTTTATCACTGGACTTCCGCTATCACAAGGCAACACCACTATCATGGTCATAGTTGATAGATTCTCCAAGGCCGCCTGATTTTTTCCTCTGCCCAAACTACCCACCGCTAAAGAAACTGCTGAATTGGTTATAAACCACGTCTTCCGAGTCTTTGGCATCCCACAAGACATCGTCTCTGATCAAGGACCCCAATTTTCCTCCCGATTCTGGCGGGCATTTTGTCAATCTCTGGGGGCTACAGTGAGTCTATCTTCTGGGTTCCACCCGGAGTCCAATGGGCAAACGGAGAGGCTTAACCAAGATCTTGAGACTACACTGAGGTGTATGGCAGCTAACAACCCATCCTCTTGGTCTTCCTTCATCATGTGGGCAGAATACGCTCACAATACCCTTTGCTCCTCTGCTACAGGCATGTCCCCTTTCGAGTGCCAGTTGGGATACACCCCTCCACTATTCCCTGAGCAAGAAGTGGAGGTTGCAGTTCCCTCTGCTCAACAGTTCGTTAAATGATGTCGCCAGACATGGAAAAAAGCCCGACTCAAACTCTTGAAGGTCTCTCAGCAGTATCAGCACCAGGCCAATCGCAGACGCGGACCTGCCCCCACTCTGCGCCCCAGCCAAAGAGTCTGGCTTTCCACTAAGAACATTCCCTTGCGGGTGGAATCCCATAAACTTTCCCAGAGGTTCATTGGCCCCTTCAAGATTGCCAGGAAAGTAAACCCAGTTACTTATCGTTTATACTTGCCTAAGTCTTTGAAGATAAATCCCACTTTTCATGTCTTACTGTTAAAACCTGTTTTGTCTTCTCCTTTTCTTGCGACAGGTAAACCTCCCCCTCCTCGTATCATTGGTGGCCAGCCAGCTTACACAGTCCACAGAATACTGGATGCCCGTCGAGTACGTTGGTCCCGGCAGTATCTTGTGGACTGGGAAGGCTATGGCCCTGAGGAGCGCTCCTGGGTTCCTGCCAAGGACATCTTGGACCCCAAACTAATTCAAGAATTTCATGCTCGCAATTCCAGTCGTCCGGGAGGGAACGTCAGGAGCCGTTCCTAGAGGGAGGGGTCCTGTCAGAGTTTTTTTGCTTTAATGTTATATTTTGGCCACTAGAGGCCTTCAATGTGTTTCATTTCAGTTTCCCGCCATTGTATCATGTGTTATTGTTTTCACATGTGCCTCGTTCTGGGCTGTGTATTTAAGCTGATCACTTCCTTTTGTTTCTTTGCTTGGTTATTGATGTTCCTAGCCAGTTGCTGCCGTAAGTCTGCTCTAGTTCTAAGTACTAAACTTTGAATGCCTTTTGGATTGTTTTTCCCTGTGTTTATTTTTGCTGTTTTTTTTTTGGTGTCTTTTTCCTGAGTTCTTTGGAGATTATTTTTTCCTCCTTTTGGATCCTTTTTGGACAAGATTTTTCTGTTTTGTGGGTGTTCAGTAAGAAATTGCTTTTTGTACCCTTTTTGCTATTTTTGTTAATAAACTCTTCTGAGTTCATTTAAGAACGCATCTGATTATTGGGTTCAACTCCCTTCTGTGGCTCAGTGGTGGAAATTAAGACTCTTGTGCCAGAGACCCAAGTTCAAATCCTGGCTCTGACAAGGCACAAAATCACCTATCAAAACTGTCACACTCTTTGGTGGAACAAGCTGCCAACCTCCACCTGATCTACGTTACAACTTTCATGAAACAGCTCAAGACTCTTCTGCATTAACTTGAATAACAAACAACCATAATCAAAGGCACTTACTATAAGTCCTGTTAATAAAAAATAAAAAACCTCTCTTTCCATTTTGCACATTTCACTTCTGCTTTAGCTTTCACTGTACTAATCTCTTACACCCTGCTTGGCAATGTGGCCTACGAATATTGTTAGCTCTTATGACAAATTGCTTGTGATGTTGAATGAATGAATGTTCATTCATTCATTCAAATTGCTTGTGATGTTCCTCATTTGTAAGTCGCTTTGGATAAAAGATTCTAAGAATGTTCTCTTAACATTATGAGAATGTTTATCAGTAAATAGTAACATCTTGAGGATGTTCCACAAATTCTGTTTAAAGTATGTTTTTCCCTATTCTTCTGTAGCAAATTAGCTTAAAAAGGGAATTATTTATAATTAATTATAACTGGTTATAATCAATAATAAATATTTAGATTAGATCTTAGAATTAACTGTAGCAGAATCGATATTACAATTATTTGATCTGTCCGTCCACCGAGCAGACAATATAATTATTTTTCAGTTCTAGGAAGATTACTTTCCTGGCCAAGGAACAATAGCCTTCCTACTTATACAGTGCTAGCAGTAGTTTAGCATGTAGCAAGGAGCAACATTCAGTGACTTTGAATTGTGAGCGGAACACAGAGACAATCAATTGTGAATATAAGGGATTTAATAAATGAAACTATAAC
The DNA here is from genome assembly GCF_019703515.2 of Myxocyprinus asiaticus. Lineage (NCBI taxonomy): Eukaryota > Metazoa > Chordata > Actinopteri > Cypriniformes > Catostomidae > Myxocyprinus > Myxocyprinus asiaticus. Next base: position 32,222,564 of record NC_059366.1, read on the forward strand.
TAACATACAAACAAACTAAGCAAAACATACATATATAGAATGAAGGAAAGTAAGGAAAGGAGAGAGAAGAGCAAAGAATGGCAGTATTTCACATCAATTAACCACAACCTAAATGAGAATCATCAGAGGCACAATTCACCTTAAAAGGGGTTCAAACTTAAACGCGCATCTAATCAGTTGTAAATGGTTACTTGCATTGGTTTGTTGCTGAATAAGAGTCTTGATGCGGTAGACGAGGTTCTCAACGATTTCTTTAGGAGTGAGTTGAAGAGGTCCACAGCAAATCCCCAAAGTTACTTGAAGGTAAACACTGCCAGAAGGTTAAACTCAAGAGGAGATTTTTGAGCGATGATTAGTCTGCGTTCTGGAGTTTTAATAGTTCATTGCCGCACCCATTTTGTGGGTGGAGTGGCCAATCAGAGGCATGCATTTTGAGCGGGAGAGACATCCTTTGTCTCCGTTTATGGCCCATTCGCCTTTTATTGCTGATCTGGACCGCTAGTGCAGCTTTTAATTCAAAACATAGTAAGAATTGTTCGATGCATTTCACGATCACATGGTGTACATTATTGTGTGAGAAATAAAGAGAAGATCATTTTGATACCAAGAAGGTAACCTCCAGACGATATTAAAGCAGAGATACACTCATACACTTGAATATAGGCATTTAACGTCTAACTAATACAAGTAAAGGGTTTTAACTAAGTTAATATAATAGGGGAATATACATACAACACATGCACATAGCAGATACATTTATAACTGCTTACTATGGCCTAAATAGAGAAAATGTCTTTAGGTGTGTGTGTGACGTGTATTGGAATTGGTGGAGACAGACAACTGCTCTGGTGCCTGGCACGGGGGTCACCCCCCTTTCTGTGGAATGTGTTTGAAGCTTGATGGAGACACTCCAGAGGCGACCTGTTTTAGCATCCTTTTGATAGTGATAAAGACCATCTGCAATTTAGCACCCATATAAATGTAAACGCGGAGGCCAGGTCAGTAATTTATATGCAAATGTCAAAAGGCTAAAAGGGTTTTTTTTAAACAAAGTGTAATTAGCCATCACTGATCTTACACAGACGTTACACTTCTGTTGTTAGTAACATCAAAAGGATGTTTCAAGAATGTTTTTCTAAGAACGTTTTCTCCCAACATTATGAGAACATACTTCAGTTGTTAATAACATTAGAAGGACGTTCTAAGAACATTGTTCTAAGAACATTTTCTCCCAACATTATGAGAATATTATTCAATTGTTAATAACATCAACAGTACATTCAAAGAACATTGTTCTAAAAACGTTTTCTCCCAACATTATGAGAACAAGATTCAGTTGTTAATAACATTATAAGGATGTTCTAAGAACATTGTTCTAAGAACGTTTTGTTCCAACATTATGAGAACATTATTCAGTTGTTAATAACATTAGAAGGATGTTCTAAGAACATTGTTCTAAGAACGTTTTCTCCCAACATTATGAGAACATTATTCAGTTGTTAATAACATTAGAAGGATGTTCTAAGAACATTGTTCTAAGAACAATTTCTCCCAACATTATGAGAACATTATTCAGTTATTAATGACATCAACAGTACGTTCAAAGAACATTGTTCTAAAACGTTTTCTCCCAACATTATGAGAACATTATTCAGTTGTTAATAACATTATAAGGACGTTCTAAGAACATTGTTCTATAAAAGTTTTCTCCCAACATTGAGAACATTGTTGTTAATAACATTATAAGGACGTTCTAAGAACATTGTTCTAAGAACGTTTTCTCCCAACATTATGAGAACATTATTCAGTTGTTAATAACATTATAAGGACGTTCTAAAAACATTGTTCTAAGAACGTTTTCTCCCAACATTATGAGAACATTATTCAGTTGTTAATAACATCAAAAGGATGTTCCAAGAACATTGTTCTAAGAACGTTTTCTCCCAAACTTATAAGAACAATCTTCAATTGTTAATAACATTATAAGGATGTTCCAAGAACATTGTTCTAAGAATGTATTCTCCCAACATTATGAGAACATTCACCAGTTGTTAATAACATCAAAAGGACGTTCCTAGAACATTGTTCTAAGGACGTTTTCTCCCAACATTATGAGAACATTCGCCGGTTGTTAATAACATCAAAAGGACGTTCCAAGAACATTGTTCTAAAAACATTTTTTAGAATGTTATGTGAATGTTTATCAAACACTTATAACATCATAAGAACGTTCCATGAACAATATTTTAAGAACGTTTTATCCTAACATTTACATAACCTTTACAGAACGTTAGCGAAAGTTGTGGGAACTTTCCGTATTAGCTGGGATGCAAAGCTGCTTGCATTGCATCAGTTATGTGTGGAGAGTGATAGAAAGTGATACTAAGTGATAGAATTACACACATATGCTAATTTGGTTCATTTTTATATAATTTTTATTTTTATTTTTTATGTATAGGGAGTAAACTGATTGTGTGCTATGTATTCATTATAAAGATTTCATGATAGCATACAGATAATTTAAAACTGAATGAGAGATTTAGATCTTTACTCTCTGAAACCATTTGGCAAAAGTTACTATTTAATTAGATTTTCCTAAATGTTTCCTCCCAAATCAGTTTAATTTTGTTACTCTGTGTCACACTTGATTAGTGTCTTTGCTGTCCTAATCACCCAAATCAAATTACTTTCCTGTTTTGTTTTTTGTTTTTTTGTCGGGCTGCTCTCTGACACAATAGCTTAAAAGCAACAAAATTTCCTCTAATGCATCTCTTTATCTCTGTGGATTTCTGAAAGCATGCATTCATATAACCAGAGCACTGAGAAAGACAAAGAGAGAGAGAAGCATTCAAGTTTGCATTCAGTCAGAAATCAGGCTTAAAAGCATTGTCAGAACAGACCAACTCCTTTTTGACTGTACATCTTGCCATTGCAGTCTCTAGGCACAACCAGGATTTCAACACTTCTGAGAATTTTCATTTTGGGATGACCACCCAAAATGAAAGTTAAAAAGTACTTAAATATTGATCTTTTTGGCACCAAAAGCAAGCGTATCGCTTTAGAAAACATTAATTTAACCACTGGAGTCGTATTTATGATGTTTATGCTGACTGTCTGTGATTTTTTTGGCGCTTCTAAAATCAGATCACCATGCACTTGCATTTTAAGGACCTACTGAGCTAAGATATTTTTCTATTTTTCCTCAAATGTGTTCTGGTGAAGACAGAAAGTCATAGACACCTGGGATATCATGAGGGTGAGTAAATAGTAAGAGAATTTTCATTTTTGGGTGAACTATCCCTTTAAGAACAAAGAAAAGAATATTCATAGTTGACACAAGAGAAGAAAATGTCTTCTCTATAATGTTCATATGTGTTAAAAGCAGCAACATCAGCATATCTGAAACAGTCAGTCGAAGACCTACAGGATCCATACAAGTGTTTCACCTCTAGAGTCATGATTTGTGCTCTTAATTAGAGCCAAGCCACCCGGATAACATGGCACTATGAAACGCCTCACACACACTGTAGATCACACACTCTGCAATAATACCAGCAGATAGCACAGCTGCAGAACTGACGTGGCCATAAAGAAAGAAAAGCGGTAGTCATCAGTAACCATTTCACATGTGTGTGCACTTCACAGTGAGTGCTAACAACTTTCAGCCACTAATTAAATGGAAATTGATCTCTGGGATGGCAGGGGGGAAAGAGATAGAGGTGTGAGATGCATACTGTATGTGTGTGGCCTTAAGGGACAGTGTGTGTGAGCTTAAAATTCACGAGAACCAATTAACTTTTATTCCTAACTCACCTGAGAGAAAACATACTCATACACACACAGAGTGTAATTATATCAACCTCATGGCATTTGCTTTAAAAACAATATGTCATTTTCAAGGGAGTGTGTTTCAAAGACTAAAGGCGATTAACTATTATAATACACTTCACATACACTGACAGATGTTGTGCAACAAGTGGGTGTGTGAGAGAGCCAACACACTCGTACACTCATTTCATTCCATATGTTGAATGAAATGCCTTCGCATTCAAGAAAAATGCTTACTGTGTATTCATTTCACAGCCCATTACCTGTTTAAAATGGAATGCACTTCAGAAGCCTAACCCCCATCTGCTGGAGCTACCCTGCTATCCCCCACCCCCCCTTCAGAAATTTCTGTAAAGGAGACACAAAGTTAAAGTGTGAACGTGTGCAACGTGTTGTCTCACATGCACTCGTTGTTTCCTTATTCTCACTTTGTAAAACAAGGTGCAGAAAGCAGTTCCCCAGGTCTCACTTTTCAAAGTGTGAATCTTTTCAGGAACTGTTCTGTATGCCAGTGTTTCCCAACCTTTTTTGTCTTGTGTACCCCAACAGACAAATTAATAAAGCTCGAGTTCCCTCCATTATCAACACCAAACAAGTGTTTTCTTTTTAATTAACCCATGTTATAGTATATTTCACTTTGCATATTTATTAATATTATTATACTCCCTTAAAAAAAACAACAACAAAGAAATAAAAAACAATCAATACTGTGAGTGGAAAACCGATATACCACTTAGAGCGTATATTCATGGGTCAATGATGTGACTATTTATTTTATCCGGATCATTTGAGTTATTCAAAAATACATTGCAAATTAAATTCACACATGTTTTTTTGTGAATGCACCTCTTGTATGATGTTTTTAATTTTTTTTCTTTTTTTCTGGGGCTTAAAGTAAAAAATGTCATGTGGTGTAACCAATAAAAACGTACCAACCAATTAAAAAAAAAAAGTCAAAATATCATTGAAAGAAATTCTTTAAAAACAAAATGTTGGCATGAGTAAAGCACACTTTGTTCGTGTCATGTGGTGTAACCCTAAGAAAACTTCCTGATTTTCTTGACTCAAAAAATCATGATATTTGTAAACACTACTTTATACCTTAAAAAAATATGTTTAAAAATATATTGAAATGAATGATTATGTTGTGTACACACTCAAGCATTCAATATATATATATAAACTCGTCCTCTCACTTTCAACTGCTTTTATTTTCAGCAAACTTAACATGTGTAAATATTTGTATGAACATAAAAAAATTCAACAACTAAGACTTAAACTGAACAAGTTTCACAGACATGTGACTAACAGAAATGGAATAATGTGTCCCTGAACAAAGGGGGGGTCAAAAGTAACTGTCAGTATCTGGTGTGGCCACCAGCTGCATTAAGTACTGCAGTGCATCTCCTCCTCATGGACTGCACCAGATTTGCCCGTTCTTGCTGTGAGATTTTACCCCACTCTTCCACCAAGGCACTTGCAAGTTCCCGGACATTTCTGGGGGGAATCGCCCTAGCCCTCAACCTCCGATCCAACAGGTCCCAAACGTGCTCAATGGGATTGAGATCCGGGCTTTTCGCTGGCCATGGCAGAGCACTGACATTACTGTCTTGCAGGAAATAACGCACAGAATGAGCAGTATGGCTGGTGGCATTGTCATGCTGGAGGGTCATGTCAGGATGAGCCTGCAGGAAGGGTACCACATGAGGGAGGAGGATGTCTTCCTGTAACGCACAGCATTGAGATTGCCTGTAATGACAACAAGCTCAATCCGATGATGCTGTGACACACCGCCCCAGACCATGACGGACCCTCCACCTCCAAATCGATCCAGAGTACAGGCCTCAGTGTAACACTCATTCCTTCGACGATAAACGCGAGTCCGACCATCACCCTGGTGAGACAAAACCATGACTCATCAGTGAAGAGCACTTTTTGCCAGTCCTGTCTGGTCCAGCAAAGGTGGGTTTGTGCCCGTAGGCGATGTTGTTGCCGGTGATGTCTGGTAAGGACCTGCCTTACAACAGGCCTACAAGCCCTCAGTTCAGCCTCTCTCAGTCTATTGCGGACAGTCTGAGCACTGATGGAGGGATTGTGTGTTCCTGGTGTAACTCGGTCAGTTGTTGTTGCCATCCTGTACCTGTCCCGCAGGTGTGATATTCGGATGTACCGATCCTGCGCAGGTGTTGTTACACGTGGTCTGCCATTGCGAGGACAATCAGCTGTCCTTCCTGTCTCCCTGTAGCGCTGTCTTATGCGTCTCACAGTACAGACATTGCAATTTATTGCCCTGGCCACATCTGCAGTCCTCATGCCTCCATGTAGCATGCCTAAGGCACGTTCACGCAGATGAGCAGGGACCCTGGGCATCTTTCTTTTGGTGTTTTTCAGAGTCAGTAGAAAGGTCGCTTTAGTGTCCTAAGTTTTTATAACTGTGACCTTAATTGCCTACCGTCAGTAAGCTATTAGTGTCTTAATGACCGTTCCACAGGCACATGTTCATTAATTGTTTATGGTTAATTGAACAAGCAAGGAAAACGTTGTTTAAACCCTTTACAATAAAGATCTGTAAAGTTATTTGGATTTGTACTAAATTATCTTTAAAATACAGTGTCCTGAAAAAGGGACATTTCTTTTTTTGCTGAGTTTATATATATATATATATATATATATATATATATATATATATATATATATATATATATATACAGGTGCATCTCAATAAATTAGAATGTCGTGGAAAAGTTTATTTATTTCAGTAATTCAACTCAAATTGTGAAACTCGTGTATTAAATAAATTCAATGCACACAGACTGAAGTAGTTTAAGTCTTTGGTTCTTTTAATTGTGATGATTTTGGCTCACATTTAACAAAAACCCACCAATTCACTATCTCAACAAATTAGAATATGGTGACATGCCAATCAGCTAATCAACTCAAAACACCTGCAAAGGTTTCCTGAGCCTTCAAAATGGTCTCTCAGTTTGGTTCACTAGGCTACACAATCATGGGGAAGACTGCTGATCTGACAGTTTTCCAGAAGACAATCACTGACACCCTTCACAAGGAGGGTAAGCCACAAACATTCATTGCCAAAGAAGCTGGCTGTTCACAGAGTGCTGTATCCAAGCATGTTAAGTGGAAGGAAAAAGTGTGGAAGAAAAAGATGCACAACTAACCGAGAGAACCGCAGCCTTATGAGGATTGTCAAGCAAAATCGATTCAAGAATTTGGGTGAACTTCACAAGGAATAGACTGAGGCTGGGGTCAAGGCATCAAGAGCCACCACACACAGACGTGTCAAGGAATTTGGCTACAGTTGTCGTATTCCTCTTGTTAAGCCACTCCTGAACTACAGACAACGTCAGAGGCGTCTTACCTGGGCTAAGGAGAAGAAGAACTGGACTGTTGCCCAGTGGTCCAAAGTTCTCTTTTCAGATGCAAGTTTTGTATTTCATTTGGAAACCAAGGTCCTAGAGTCTGGAGGAAGGGTGGAGAAGCTCATAGCCCAAGTTGCTTGAAGTCCAGTGTTAAGTTTCCACAGTCTGTGATGATTTGGGGTGCAATGTCATCTGCTGGTGTTGGTCCATTGTGTTTTTTGAAAACCAAAGTCACTGCACCCGTTTACCAAGAAATTTTGGAGCACTTCATGCTTCCTTCTGCTGACCAGCTTTTTAAAGATGCTGATTTCATTTTCCAGCAGGATTTGGCACCTGCCCACACTGCCAAAAGCACCAAAAGTTGGTTAAATGACCATGGTGTTGGTGTGCTTGACTGGCCAGCAAACTCACCAGACCTGAACCCCATAGAGAATCTATGGGGTATCGTCAAGAGGAAAATGAGAAACAAGAGACCAAAAAATGCAGATGAGCTGAAGGCCACTGTCAAAGAAACCTGGGCTTCCATACCACCTCAGCAGTGCCACAAACTGATCACCTCCATGCCATGCCGAATTGAGGCAGTAATTAAAGCAAAAGGAGCCCCTACCAAGTATTGAGTACATATACAGTAAATGAACATACTTTCCAGAAGGCCAACAATTCACTAAAAATGTTTTTTTTATTGGTCTTATGATGTATTCTAATTTGTTGAGATAGTGAATTGGTGGGTTTTGTTAAATGTGAGCCAAAATCATCACAATTAAAAGAACCAAAGACTTAAACTACTTCAGTCTGTGTGCATTGAATTTATTTAATACACGAGTTTCACAATTTGAGTTGAATTACTGAAATAAATGAACTTTTCCACGACATTCTAATTTATTGAGATGCACCTGTATATATATATATATATATATAATTTGTATCACCTCAGACAAACTTATCTTGTCAGATAACACAAGACATTAACCATGATTAGTTATTTTAATCTATTACGAAAACTGGTAGTAACTTTACCATGTACAGTAAAAATAATATTTTATTTAACAACACAATACATGTAATTTTATGGTAAAATATTGAAAAGAAAATTGTGATAGTTAACATCAAAAAAACATATCAGGTTTAACAATGTTACATGTACTTTTACGGTGAACAATCATTAAAATTACACTGAAACACAATAATTGGTCATTCCCAGAAGTCACTGTGTGACCCATCGCATTTGATTATATTTTGGTAAAATATGTTTATATCAGTTTTGTATACTGTAGTGTTTAATTTTACATTTTATATTGTTTAGTTAATGTTTATTGCATTACTTTAGTGTCACCTGTGTTACACTGATAGGGTTTTGTATTTGGGTGACATTGTACACTGTCTGTACATATTTATTGGCCATTGCTTCTGGAAGGGTCTCTCTTGATGAAATTGAAGTCACATCACACCAATCCAGCCAGAGATCCATAACATCCATATCAGTCCTGCCGAACAGATGGATTTGAGTTTGGTAAAGTGGTCTGATGGTGCAATCTTCAGATGTGAGATTGAAGGAGGCAGAAACAGGATCGCTCTGTACGGGAAGTACTTACAGCTTCAGCAATGGTTCGAATGCTTTTAATGAATTATAGAATGCCATCATCTTACAAGATTCATTGATCAACAAAAAATAATGAAAGCATGTTAGATAGCACTTTCAGGGTGGTTTTGTTGATTTTGTCAAATCGTTGTTGAATTAAGTCAATCAATTAATTAAGAAACTAATTTTAGTTTATAAGTGGAGCAGAGATCAAATAAAATCATTATTACTAATGTTCATACTTAGGGTCAGTGATTTAAAGAAACCCCTAACCCTTATTATTAGTAACTCATTCTGCATTTGTGCTACGGATATGAATAATACCTCAAATCATGTGGCTTGTTGAGAAGTTATATGCAGTTTTTGCTGGTGGATGCCCTAAAATCCCATAGATTTACAATGAGGGAAAGACCCAAGCCATATACAGTATATGGATCAGAATACCATGCATGGGTTCTTTTGACAACCTCCTAGCAACCACCCACATCACCCTAGTATCTCGGCAATGTTTTTTTTTTATGAGTAAGCACTCACATTTTATTCTAGTTGGATTTACAGTTTATTCAAATGCATTATCTTTGAGTTTTGATCACTAGTATCATGTGAATGTCTCTATAAACGTGTTTTGTTGTTTATTATTATAAGAACAATGGGTAGTGAGTTGAGATCACTGAAGAGAAGCTGTGTATGTAGGCCCCATCACTGTAAAGTGGATTGTATTTCACTAAAACAGAGTAAAAAGGAGTCACTCTTCCATTTCCAAGAATTATGAGATTCAAATACTTTTTTTCATAGCCTTTTACTCTATTTTAAGCCACTAACAGATGATTCCATCCAATTTCTGATGTGTGAGTTAAGAGAGAAAAGAAGAGAGAGACAGACAGAGAGAAATAGAGTTAGTATGTTGGTGAGTATGATGTGTGCTGACCCATGTGGAGGAGATGGCAAATTGTTGAGAAAGGACTTAATTGACTACTGATGATGTGATGGTTCAAAACACACCTGTTATACACCACTTTTATTTTGTCTGACATTTGGCTGGTGTATCAGACACATCATGAGCCTTATCTTCTGTTAGAAAGCAATTTACGTGTAACTGTAAATTTGCAGAAGATTTTAAAGATGAAATGTATTTTTGTTTAAATATTTTCTCCTAATGTGCAGAGACAACTTTAAGTAAGCCATGTGTAACAAAGCATTGGTCTGTTTGTTTGAGCAACATTGGCATAATATAACTGTGACGAGGAGGAGGGCGGGGCCGGGCCGTGACTACGCACGCCCGGCCCCCAATCGGGCTAATCAGCCGAGGAGAGGGATAAAGGCAGCCGGATGCAGCAGTTCGGGAGAGAGAGAGAGACACACAGCTGCCGTGTGTGCGTTTGTGTTTTGTCTTTATGTTTTAATTTTACACTGAACATTACTTTGATGATCCGTCCGGTTTCCGCCTCCTCTTTTCCCATTTTAACCCCCCTGTTACACTGGTGCCAAAACCCGTGAAGGATGAGGGATGCGCTGTTGTGGAGTCCTCGCCACTACCAGCCAACCGAGGAGCAGCCGCGGCCGTCTGCCCGGGGATGGAGGCATCGCTGCCAGCCACTGAGGATCTGAGGCAAGAAAAAGAAAAAAGAGAGAGAGAAAAGAGGGCGAGGAGTGTGACCGTCTGCCCGGGGCTGGAGGACCCACTACTGTCCACCGGGGGCTGGTGAGCTGTCGTCTGCCAGAGGTCGGGGAGTGGCTGAGGTCTATGTGACAGCATATCTGGGCACCGGAGAACCAGGTATTTCCTCTCTCTCCTCTCTCTCTCTCGCTGCCGCCCCATCTTGATCCTTCCCTCTCCTCTTTTTTTTCCCTCCCCTTGTCAACTTCCCCAGCTCTAGAGAGGCGGGGAAAAGGAGTTGGGGTGGAATGTACATCATGCCGGGGGTTCCCCGGCCTGAGGCAAAGGAGGGAGGAGTGTGACGAGGAGGTGGGCTAATCAGCCAAGGAGAGAGATAAAGGCAGCAGGATGCAGCAGTTCGGGAGAGAAAGAGCCACACGCAGCTGCCGTGTGTACGTTTGTGTTTTGTCTTTATGTTTTAATTTTGCATTAAATATTAATTTGATGGTTCGTCCAGTTCCCGCCTCCTCTTTTCCCATTTTAACCCCCCATTACAATAACCAATAGCATAATTTTGGGGTAGAATTATCTGTTTTATCTGACCAATGGAAGACAGGAAGAGTGTTCAGGAAACCTGTTTGGAAACTGACATTTTTGCAGTTCCATTTGAGGACAGTAGTGGTGCAGAAATTACACTTCTCTTTAAGCTGTTTTTTTGACCGGTCATCAAATTAGTTGACTGTCACAGGATAATACAGCTTTTGTGCATCTCATTTTATAGTCTGCACTGCTGGAACTAACATCCACTAAGTGAATATTCTTGTCTGCACAATATGCTGGACTTAACCGATCAGCCACAACATTAAAACCACCTGCCTAATATTGTGTAGGTCCCCCTCGTGTCCCCAAACAGTGCCAACCCGCATCTTAGAATAGCATTCTGAGATGCTGTTCTTCTCACCACAATTGTACAGAGCGGTCAACTGAGTTACCGTAGACCTTGTCAGTTCGAACAAGTCTGGCCAATCTCTGTTGACCTCTTTCATCAACTACCGGTGTACATGCATATGCATATGTTTGTGGCCCTTGTTAACTGTCAAACTCTGTTGCTGAATAGGTTTTTCCACCTGGCAGATGGTTATATCTGAAGCAACATCACCATAAGAAACTCAAAGTACAAAGTACATATTGTCCTGGAGCATGAGAATAAGTACCTTGCTCATAGTGCTATGGGAAACCACCAGTTTATGGGTTCTGCTCTCCCCTGAGTTAAAACCCACATCCTTGACCACCAGCTCATGTTGTAACAGAGTAAATTACGATTATGTCAGTGGAACAATGCTATGATTTTAAATATATTTTTGCATACACCATGCTCATATTTGTATGAGCTTTACAAACATGGTTTGTATCAAAAGTGGCTTCTTTATATTTCTAGCTAAGAGGATGGAGAGGAAACGCCCTGCCACAGTGCATGGCACATAATCAATCTCTAATGGGAAACAATTTATTTAAATTATTTCCTTTTATATACTTAGAATTAATAACCAGCTTTCTCTCTCTCTGCATCATTTTCGATCACTCATGCATGATCACTAATGAGACTGTAACAGTTAAAGGTGGGCAATAAATATAAAGTTTAATGATACAAATTAACTTATAACAACATAAAACATAAAGGAACACAGATACACATGCAGCACGGCTGTGTGCATCTCTCTCTCTCTCTCGAACTGGTGTCTCCGGCTCCCCTTTATCTCGCTCTCTCGCTGATCAGCTGATTCAGTGCCAGCCGTGCACCCTCACAGCCCGGCCACACCCTCCCCCTCGTCACAGAGACAAAAGGTCCCAGTATAAATATAAGCATTTGTAAAACAGACGGAAGAGGAACACTTTACAATAAGGTTCTATACATTAAAGGAATTTTGACTTACTCCTCGTTTCTTACAACAACAACAACAAAAAAGCTAACTTAACACATATAAGTTAAGTGATTTTGTCATACCAACATCATGGAACACGTACAGTGTTTACGTCTTGTGACTTTTGAAACTATGTGTATATTAGAGTTTCTGGACTGGCCCCATTCACTTCCTTTGTGAGTGACTTACAATAACTGCGATTTTTGCTTTTTTAAATAAACAAAGGAATGAGTCAAAATAATTTTTTGTGGAAATCAAAATAATGCCACAAATGCTGTTAACTGAGCTTAACATGTACTGAACCCGGAACATTCTTTTAACATTAGTTAATGCATTATGGGTATCATGAAAGAACAATGAAAAATACTGTTTACAGCATTTATTAATCTTGGTTAAAGTTCATTAATAAATACTGTTTTTTGTAAGTTCATGTTAGTTTATAATGCATTAACTAATGTTAACATATACAACTTTTGATTTAAAAAAATTATTAGTATATGTAGACATTTACATTAAACAAGTATAATAATGTCAGGTGTATTCTGTTGATTCATGTCTTTTATTTTGAAATTCTAGTTCCTGTTTCATGTCATGTGTTCCTGTTTCCCTAGTCATGTGATTTCTGTTTTCCCTCCATGTTCATGTGTCATGTTTTCATTGGTTTGTTGTTTAATTATCTTGTTATCAGTTCTGTTTGTTCATTGGTTTATGTTCTCCCATGTCTTGTATTTAAGCCCTCATGTTTGCATTGTCTATTTGTCGAGTATTGTATGTGATGGTATGTGTTTGTCAAGTCAAGTCAAGTCAAGTCAAGTCAAGTCAAGTCCATGTTTTGTTTAGTAGTCAGGGTTATTGGAGTTCATGTTCTGTAAATAAACTGCACTTGGGTTCTTCATCTTCACGTCCTTGTCATCGTCATCATTGTCAGCAGTTCCAGCATACGTTACAGAATACTTGACCCACCATGAACCCAGCAGTTTCACTTCTGCGCCTACGTCAGGGGAATTGTCCCCTGGAGCACTATGTTGAGGACTTCTGTGGTCTAGCCTGCCAGGTGGACTTCAATGAGGTTGCCCTCAAGGGTTGTTTTAGATTTGGACTAAATGAGTCCATTTCTTTTTTGATGCCTGGCGATCGCAGTTCCCTCAGCCTGGCTCAATATATCGACCTCGCCCTTCGATTCATCGGTTCCCCGTTCACTGTGGGGGAGGCGGATCCCGAGCCAGAGTTCCACGACATGGCCGCCACTGAGCCAGAGTTCCACGACATGGCCGCCGCCGAGCCAGGGTCCCACGTCATGGCCGCCGCCGAGCCAGGTTCCCACGTCATGGCCGCCGCTGAGCCAGAGTCCCACGTCATGGCCGCCGCCGAGCCAGAGTCCCACGTCACAGCGACGCCTCAGCCTGCTCCATGCCCCGTCACAGCGACGCCTCAGCCTGCTCCATGCCCCGTCACAGCGACGCCTCCGCCTGCTCCATGCCCCGTCACAGCGACGCCTCCGCCTGCTCCATGCCCCGTCACAGCGACGCGTCCGCCTGCTCCATGCCCCGTCACAGCGACGCCTCAGCCTGCTCCATGCCCCGTCACAGCGACGCCTCCGCCTGCTCCATGCCCCGTCACAGCGACGCCTCCGCCTGCTCCATGCCCCGTCACAGCGACGCCTCCGCCTGCTCCATGCCATGTCACAGCGACGCCTCCGCCTGCTCCATGCCCCGTCACAGCGACGCCTCCGCCTGCTCCATGCCATGTCACAGCAATGCCTCCGCCTGCTCCATGCCCCGTCACAGCGACGCCTCAGCCTGCTCCATGCCCCGTCACAGCGACGCCTCCGCCTGCTCCATGCCCCGTCACAGCGACGCCTCAGCCTGCTCCATGCCATGTCACAGCCACACCTGAGCAGTGGGATCTGGAGATGGTTCCCACCCTTATACCCACCTTTAGTTCTCCTGAGCAGGCAAGGGAACTTTCGGCCCTCCGATCCCGCCTGGACCCTCTGAGCCCTGGACTTCGCTTTGGCCTGTCGGTCCCTCGACATTGCCTCAGCTCGGCGTTCCCTCGGCTCCACTACGGTCCTTCAGCCTGTCGGCTGTGCCGGGGTCCCTCGTCCCTCTGGCTCCTCCTTGGTCTGTCGGTCACCTGGCTCCGCTTTGGCTCTCCGAGCCTCTAGCATCGCCTTGGTCCTCCCTGCCTCGGCTCCACCCTGGCCCTTCGAGTCTTCGGCTACTCTCCAGGCACCACGTTCCAAGGCTCCGCCCCTCGAGCCTCTCACGGCTCCACCTTCCATGGCTCCGCCCCTCGAGCCTCTCATGGCTTCACCTCCCATGGACTTTGCCCTGGTCCCATGCCCTTCGCCCTTTCTCGCCACGACAACCCCCCCCCCCCCCCGTTACCGACAGAACTTTGAATTATGTCATGTATTACGTGTTTTGTTTATGTGTTGGGGTGTCAGGAGCCACCCCTTAGTGGGGGGGATATGTCAGGTGTATTCTGTTGATTCATGTCTTTTATTTTGAAATTCTAGTTCCTGTTTCATGTCATGTGTTCCTGTTTCCCTAGTCATGTGATTTCTGTTTTCCCTATTGTTTAATTATCTTGTTATCAGTTCTGTTTGTTCATTGGTTTATGTTCTCCCATGTCTTGTATTTAAGCCCTCATGTTTGCATTGCCTGTTTGTCGAGTATTGTATGTGATGGTATGTGTTTGTCAAGTCCATGTTTTGTTTTGTAGTCAGGGTTATTGGAGTTCACGTTCTGTAAATAAACTGCACTTGGGTTCTTCATCTTCACGTCATCGTCATCATTGTCAGCAGTTCCAGTATATGTTACAAATAAATGTAAAAAAAAAAAGTATTGTGCTTTGTACAATGTTATTGTACAGAACCTTATTTTAAAGTGTCACTGGCATTTTTCTATTCAGTTATGTTCTCCTTGAAACTTCAATCTCAGAGTTTGCTGAAGCTAAAAAAGGGTCAACTGCATCATTCGTGTAACTCATGAGGGATTCAGGTCAGTCTTTAAACACTTGAGCACACAACCGTGACATATTGATCAATGGGCACATCTCAAACAGAGACCGATCTATCCAAGTTAAAGCCACTTGTCAAATGGCTGCCGTTTCAGCAGTAATACATCCCCCATGGCAGGCAGCCCTAACATTTGGACATCTTTCCCTGCAGCTAATAACGCATACAGACATACGTCACTCCAGAAGAGAGAGAGAGAGAGAGCAAGATGGAGAGAGAATGTGTTCCCTCCAGGCAGAGGAAACACGATAAGTGTGAATTTTATGTTCATTTATAAAAGTTCAAGAGATTATTGATAATGTACACAGTGCAAAAATTCTTTTCTTGCAGTATGCAAAGTGGAGTGCCTAAAACCTCCTTACCCATGCTAAAATCACTGTAACGCAAGGACTCTTGTGGTTTATTGCTTTTATACAACAACGGCAACAGCAATATGATGAAAGATACCATTTTTTTAATAAGCAGTTCATATTTTTATGGTTAATAAAAATCAGAATAAACCATTCTTCTCCAAGTAATATAGTTGCATATATAGCGCATTAATACAGAATGTGCTAGGCAAGGCGCACTTTTTTAGTTATTTCACAACGACTTTGAATGCAGCTCATCAAAACAACATTCAGGGTCAGAACTATCCATTTTATAACCAGTATTTTTGTCTTGTTTTCCAGTAAAAAATATCTGAACATCCTTAAAACAATTTACTTGAAAAGCAAAATAGCAAGAGCTTTGGTCTTGTTTTCACAAAATCTGACAGAATTTAGTGAGGTTTATCCTTAAAACAAGAAAAAACTCATTGCCAATGGTGTAGAAAAAAATACACCTTATTTGAAGGGAAAAGTACATTTATCTTACCCAATTGGCAAATAGTTTTTTCTTGTTTTAAAAATAACCTCACTAAATTGTGTTAATTTCTTTGAAAAAAATACTTAATATCATGTCAATTTGCCTCTGAAGTATATTTATTGTATGTATTTAGATATAACAAGAGAAAAATGTTGAGTAAGAAAAGTTGTTGCAGTGCACAGAGCAAAAACCATTTTTCTAATCAGTATTTTTGTCTTGTTTTCCAGTAAAATATCTAAATAGTGCTTATAACAAGATACATTTAATTAATTGAGAAGCAAAATTGTGTCAGATATTAAAACTTTATACTGTATATCTTGAATTAAGTGTTTTACCCTATTGGTGTATCTTGTTATAACTATAAATCTAACACAATTTAGGGAGGATTATGCTTGAAACAAGAAAAAATATTTAGCCAATTGGGTAAGAAAAATAAACTTCATTCAATAAATATAATGAAGTTTTGTCTTTGCTTCTCATGTTATCTTGTTTTAAAGATATTTAGATATTTTACTAGAAAACAAGACAAAATACTGATTTAAGGTATTGTTCACCCAAAAATGAAAAGTCTCTCATCATTTACTAATTTTTGTCATCTCAGATACGTATGACTTTCTATCTTCTGCTGAACACAAACAAAGATTTTTAGAAGAATATCTATATAATATTTATATCATATTTATAATATTAAATATTCTAAATATAGAACATTATTTCAGCTCTGTAGGTTCTTTCAATGCAAGTTAATGGTGGACAGACCTTTGAAGCTCCAAATTCACATAAATGCAGTATAAAAGTAATCCATACAATTCCAGTGGTTATATATGTGGCTTCTGAAGCAGTGCAATCACTTTGAGTGAGAAACAGATCAATATTTAAATCCTTTTTTACTGTAAATCTCCACTTTCACTTTCAGTATGTGAAAGAATGTGAAAGTGAAGATTTATAGTAAAAAAGGACTTAATTATTGATCTGTTTCTTACCCACACCTATCATATCACTTCTGAAGACATGGATTTATCCACTGGATTCAAATGGATTAATTCTATGCTGCCTTTATGTGATTTTTGGAGCTTGAAAGGTGTGGTTACCATTCACTTGCATTGAATGGACCAACAGAGCTGAAATATTCTTCTAAAAATCTTTGTTTTCTGCAAAAGAAAGAACGTCATAGACATCTGGGATGGCATGAGGGTGAGTGAATAATGAGAGAATTTATTTTTGGGTGAACGATCCCTTAAAGAAACTGATATTTTTGCATTGCATGGCTTCACATTATTCCCAGATATAAGAGAACTTAAGAAATACTGATCTTGCATTTACAGGTTGTTGATTAAAATAAAGATCTATCATCTCTCTATGGACCAATGCAGTGATTTCAGAACCAAAATCCAAGACACAAATATGCTGTATATCGAAACTATGCAACTGTAAAATTCCTTCCCTGGTTTCTTCTCTTCTCCTTTCTCTCATGGCCTCTACTATCTCATATTGAAATATGCATGCACACTTTCCTTCCATCCGTCTGATGGACACATTAGGGTGGATGGTGTACACCAACATGCCATCTTAAGTCCAACATTTCAAATGCTGCCATTGCCTATAAAACATTTAAGTATAGCTTATTTCCCACAGGCACTACAGAAACACTTTTAATTCAAATGAACAGCTTGTCAGAAGGATATAAAAAAAAAACACCTGTCAATCAATGCCGTTAATTAATTGGGTAGAGAACGTCAATATTAGTGCTAGCACTGGCCCTTTGTATGTTAATGTCTGTAACAGGTTTTGATCCATAAATAATGGAAAGCATGAGACATTTTCATCCTGAGAACAAAAGAGAAAAAGTGCTGTTGATTTTTCAAGGTCCATATTAAAGGTTCAGGAGCTTCTCAGTAGGAAACAGCTGTGAGAGAACTTACGGTCCTCTAGTCTTTCCTCGTCATGTGCTGCAGATCTGACTGAGGAAGTGTTTGTGTTCTGCACATTAAATGTGACAGGTAGGTTTCTTCTGGTTTCTACTCTCCCCATTCATCTGAGATTGTGCATGCATGTATGTGTTTATTTTTATGTTGCTTTCTTTGCCTCTGGCATTTCAGAAGGGCAGAGAACTTCTACATCCTGAATGCTGGAAGCATCAGTGTTGCCTCCCTCACTCCCAACGCTACTCTTAGAAGACACACTGTGCACCAGAGAATTCATCTTTTGGGTATAGAGGTCACTCATATGAACAAATGGGAGACCTTCCAGCATGCTAAGATCTGGATGTTTTTCATCGTCTAGTTGGAGCTGGTCAGACTCCACCAGGGCTTTCTGTCTCTGGTAGTACTTGGAGAACTTATTGAAAATGATGGAGATAGGAAGAGCAACCACAAGCAGGCCACAAATGATGCACAAGGTGGCAATGAGTTTCCCAGCCAGCGTGACAGGATATGTGTCGCCGTATCCCACTGTGGTCATGCTGATCGTCGCCCACCACCAGCCCATTGGTATGGTCTGCAGTTTAGACTCATCGTCCTCTCTTTCCACAAAATAGATGAGCACAGAGAAAATGGAGATTCCTACAGAGAGGAAGAGGAGGAGGAGTCCAACCTCATGGTAGCTGTGACGAAGAGTCGCCCCAAGTGAACGCAACCCGACCGAATGCCGTGCCAGTTTGAGGATGCGAAAGATCCGCATGAGACGCAAGATCTGCACGACCCTCCCTACATTCTCTAGCTCCTCACTTTCTGCAGCGTCAGCGGTTTCAAATGCCAGCGTTGCATAAAATGGAACAATAGACGCAAAGTCAATTATGTTTAATGCATTGCACAGGAATTTGCACAAACATGGTGTGACAGCTAACCGTAGGATAAATTCAATAGAGAACCAGAGGACACAAAAGGTCTCAAACACAGCAAACACTGGGTTCTCCACCTCCTTATCATTGGCATCCACCTGGTGGAACTCAGGCATGCTATGAACACACATGGCTACAATACTCATTAGCACCACACTCAGAGAAAACACTGCCGTTATTTTCGCTGAGCACGAATATCCAGGATTCTCCAATCGCAGCCAGAGTTGCTTGCGTATCTCAGAGCACCAGGTGCCCTCAAACTTCTCCAGGTCTTTATCAAATGCAGATAGCTCTTCCATGGATGAGTCCAAGCTGTCCTGCAGCTGGTTCTGTGGGTCATCATCATTTCCCCAATCGCGTTCTCCTGCGTACTCTGTCTGTTCCTGAAATTTGTTGCTGCAACAAGAGTCAAGGTGAAGTTCTTTGATGCCCCAGTATTCCAACTCTTGACTAAAACTAAACACGCACAACTCTTCCATCAAGTGAATCTTTCCAGTATGGTAGAAATTCAGCACATAGCGGAAAAATCCTGGGTTGCGGTCGAAGTAATATTCGTGGTCGGCTGCAGCGTAGTCGTCACACAGCTGGAGGATAGCAGCCTCTGAGCTGCAGTACAGGAGTCGGGCCAGCCGTGTGTTGGGGAAACGCTGGAGGATGACCCGTTCCACGCGCTGCTTAAAGCCACCAACATTGAGGTTGATGAAGCTCTCCTCTGGGCCTTGGCGGTGCAGGACCTGCCCGTACACCATGATGAAGGCCAGGACATGAAGGAGTAAATGGGACAGTCAGGCTAAGCAGGGCTGGAGAGAGACCCAGAATAATCAGCTATGGCTCCGTGCCTATAAAGGGAAAAAATGGAGAAACATACATTAAGAAAAAAAAAACTTTAAAGAGGAAAAGATTGACCTGTTGACAATACATTAAATATTACTCACAATCCACTGTACTGTGTCCACAGCTCTATAATCCTGGCATATTATACTGTGAATGACAAGACAGAAACTTCAGATTTATATGCACAGACTGAAAGACAGCCGGTCTATTATACTGCTTCAATCTGTAACAACTGTGACGAGATAAAAGCATTCTGCAGCCCAAATCAGCCTTTATAGTTGCTAATGGATATTGATTCTCTACAGTGTCATAACCAAAGCCACAGTGATCATCTCTCCCAGTAGTACCGAGCTCTTCGGCAAAATCACGTTTCCAGGATTTCAGGACATTCTCTAAAAAGTTGTCAGTTCTGACAAGCAATACTTTTAGTAGGGTTTGGAAAAAAATAAAAAATTCTGAGATGATGAAACAGAACAATATTTCAGTCTAATGTAGTATTTTATTTTATTTTATTTTATTGCAACAAATGTAATTAAAGAAAATCATAATTATTTTCCTAAATATTTCAGAGCTAGACCTCAAAGCATTAATTTAACTGTTGAATGTGTGGACAAAATAATGGTAACACTTTACAATAAGGTTATATTCATTAACATTAATTAACTAGTTAATCAGTTAACATGAACTAACAATGGACAAAACTTGTACAGCACTTATTAATCTTGGTTGATGAAAAATGTCAACATATACGAATACAATTTTTAAATTAAAAGTTGTACTTTAACATTAGCTAATGCCTTATGAGCCAACATAAACCAACGATGAAAAATTGTTTTTAGAAACTAACATTAACCAAGATTAATAGGCCTAAATGTTGTATATTGTATAAACACTGTTCATTGTTAGTATCAGAATTCTTATTTTAAATGATAGCCTATAAATGTAATTGTTTCTTTATTTTGCGTGAACACAGGCGTATAAATGTGCGTGCACTGCCTGCTCGAAGTCCTAATCCAGCACCACGGACAGCACTAAACTTAAGTAAAAAAAATAAATAAATAAAAAAACAATGTAAGATTTTACCTCTTTCACTTTCTGGGAGCGTCAGTGTACTGCAAAAACGTTCGCTGTGGATATTTCCATCCTCCAGCGCCTTCCTTGATAAAAGCTAGTCCGGTGTGCGCTCGCTCGCAGTGTTTGCCCCATGTCCCGCAGCGGACTGTGTCGGGTGGGACTGCTGGCAGAGAGTGAGACGCTAATGCGCTCGCGGTGCCTCGGGGCAGCTGCGTTTCCGTGCGTCACTGGTCCGTGGCAACTGGTGCGCGCTTGTGCTTTCATTTAGAGGACGCGCGCACCTCTCACGCTTCACATTGCGGGTTTTATCCCCCTCAAGCATTGGTGGTGAAACAAGAGGTAAAATAATAGAGTGAAAAATAAAGGGAAATGAGAGTCTAGGTGGGGTGAAAGTCTAGCTGTGAAGGGCAGCAAAGGGATTAGAAAACTACTGAAAGGCTCAGATTAACGATCCCTTGAGTTATTAACTGATGAGAAAGAGAACAAAGGTCATATGGTGGAGGATTTAAAGGGAACAACATAGTTATGTTCTCAAAGACAATGAACACTGGTGTCTCGAGACACGTTTTTAAAAGGTGTTTTTTATTTAATTTTATTTTGTATTGACAGTTGGGGGTTGAGATGTGAAAGAAACTTCGATATAGGCCTACAGCATTGACCTTTAGAAAGTGTGAAATAAAAAATTATAACAGTATAAACAGCGAGTGGTTTTTGTTTTCAAACTTCCAATTTGCTCGGCTAAAGCAGGTCCCGCAGCACCTGTCGCACGTGCAGAGACAAACTAACAGATGGTGCCCTCTAGAGGCAGCAAGGGACACATGCAGCTGCAGAATATTATGCTTTAAAATATTTTTTTTAATTTTACATCTGTATTAATACAAAGACGAAAATGAACCTTGATTTAACAATAAAGAATTATGTCATGACTTATTCTCAGACACAAATCAATACATTTTTCAAGTATTTGCATGCAGCTAGTGATGCAAACCATTTTGGCAGAAGCGTCAATACTCCCGACTGTAGAGGTCAGCATGGAATAAGAATGTGAGATATGACAGGATGAAAAGACATATGCTATAACAGTTCCACTGGACAGGTAAATTCCCAATACATAGCAGAATTAACTAGCTGTAAACAGAAAAGTAAATTTTTAAGAGAGTTATTCTAAGAAATTATATATTTAAATTAAAGGCATTTTTTGTTCTGGCTAATGTTAGTTTGATGCTAAACATACGAGCACTCAACCCATTTTACAAAATGCATTTATTGGAGCAGCATGTTTGTCTTCAGCTTCTTTGGGGATTTGTGGCATATAATTACACACATACAGTATGTTACCCAGATCTAAGATGAATCACTCATAATTCTACAAACAGTAAAACAATATTTCTTTGCACTATATGTAAAATATTGGTATTTAAAGTAAATAATGTAAATCTATACATAAATATATGAAATTGGCATACAAAACAGGCTCAATTCATAAATACATTTCTTTGAAAATCCAAATGATATATTTTAAACCTTGTAACTCTATGACAGATTTCATTGTGCCCTATGTGACATTTAACAGAGCAAGAGATGAGCATTGAAAAGGACACAGGGCAAAGTTTAAGCCACTGGAGAGTGGCAGAGAGGACAGAAGTTGTGTTGTGTAATCTCCTGTTCCAAAGCACAATGCTTACACACACTGCACAACCAGAACTGATACTCAGATATCACTCTTCCTGTCACAATACAGGTGGGTAACTTTCCCTCCGGCCTGGGAAAGAAAGAGAAATATAGAGAGATTTAACTCATATCTCGCATTCCATTTTAATCAGTTACATTGTTTTATGAACATAACTAGGGCAGTTATTTCACTAATCAATCACAATTTGCACTGTGTTGATTACTAATTATTGCTGAGAATAGTGCGGTGTAATGGTTAAAGATCGGAGCTCGTAACCAAAGGGTTAACAATTCAAACCCCTAAAATGGGTTCCATGAGCAAGCTTCGGGTTACTCCAATGGGACTGTCCCAGTAGTAAGAGTAGTTTAAGTTGCTCTGGATAAAAGCGTCAGCTAAATGACTAATTAATTATTGCATGTCTTATGTCTGTGATTGCTTGTGCCTCCGTTCCTTTTCTAGGTGCTGATTGGTTAATTTGCTGTTCTAGCAATGCTAAAATTAACAGCTATGATGCACAACACTCAGATAACATTTAAAAAACTATTAACCAATTCAAACACTTATTGTGTTAGGCACAAGTTTAAGAACAAATATGAGTCAAATCATCAAAGTAAGTAATAGCTCATACAGAGTCAGGTGCATTATATGCTGCTTCGAGTGCTCTTACTGTCCATCAGTGGTCATTGTACAAATGCTGACGGAACAAAAACCTCCAGGCAGTTGAATGCACAGTGTTAGGGGCATTTAGACTGAACGCCGTGTCTCGAGAATTGAAGTTCTTTAAAATGTTGCGTCTAAAAATGTGGGCTTCAGCGCGAGACACTGAATAAACAGCGAGTCATGGTGCAACAAAGACGTCCATCTTGCACATGTTTACATAGAAAAACTATTGAAATACAACACAGACAGATGCAAATATACATTTGATGTGAACGACCCCTTAGAGAGGAAAAGATTCCTACTGTTTTACATCAGTTTACAGGAGAAACGGTGTTGACGTGAAATGTGAATGGACTAGAAATTTCCAGTGATCCAGCACACCGCAGTGATTAAAGCCTACGTCATACACCCCTAACCATACGTCACGCTTCTCACACCACCGTACACTCGCATCACTATGACATCGCAGCTCCATCTATCTGCCGTATGGAGGGATTTGCCTCAGTTATCAGTTAAACTGGGCATGAGAAATGTTTCCAGCGGTGGTACGCTCAGTGAGGTCATACAGCACATGTGGCTGCAGCGTTCCTCTCTCTCACCCATCAGTGAGGCTGTCTCGCTGGCTTTGCCGGGTGTCTCGAGGGCTGTGTTTGGTAAAGATCTCCAGGGCCAGGTCTTCATAAAGTTGCCTCTGATCTGGAGTCAGTGTTTCCAGAGACTCTAACTTGATAAAGGCACATGAGCATGTACCGAACGCACAATTGGCAGAGGAGCAGATTGCTAGCAGAGAGTAAATCTCCACAGCAGGGATAATATCCTCATAATCACAGAGATGAAGAGCTAGAAATAGAGAACATAGAAATTACTGTTTTATGCCTGAGGAACAAAAATTTAAATACTTGAATAGTTCTAGCAATAGAAATATGCAATAAACACAGTTAACAAAAACATACATTCATACAGTACATGTGCGCACCTCTTTTCCAGGTGGTTGGTGAACATGATGTAAGCTGTGGTGTAAACATTCTTGTCTAGACCGTCATGTAAGCAAAGGTCTTTTGCAGTGTGCATGTGTTTAGCATTAAAGACTTCAACTTTGAATTTGTTTTCTCTGTTCGAGCGAGTGATTTAACACTGTGTGTGCTTAGACAAGACCAGAGACATACTATGCATGCATTCACATATGTGCACACACAGTAACTTAGATTTACAATCCAAATGGACATGATATTCATTTGGACATCATTACTGTGTTTTGATACACATGCACACAAACACAGAGAGAGTTATGTTACCCAACTAAATAACATAAATCTGTATATACAATTTTAAATATAAGTCTATACATGTTTCAAACAATGTTTCAGTAACCACAAAAGTTAGATTGCAACTTAAGAGTATGTTTTATTGCTAGATTCTAAATAGATGCTTGCAAGCAGAATTCATATTCATCTGAAGAGGCAGCTTCAGCAACAGTATGCTGATAAAGCTTTGTTAGTATTAGTATCGGACAAAACATCGGGAAAAAAATACTGTAAATGTACTAGAAACATACTGTAATTATCACTTTTTTATGGCTTTATCTCAAATATATCACCAAAAACGTTACCATTTTATTTATAAAGTCTTTGGCTTACTATGCTAGGGGAAGCAAAAGACAATTTGGGTTGTGCGAGACAAACGTCAACATATCGTATCCCAAAAATTACCACTAGAAATTATTGTAAAAAAAGCTGGGCCCCCATGAAAGTCATTGTTTAATTCACACACTTATTGGATAGTATTATGGCTCATTGGTTCCATGATTGTGTGTATACATGTGTCTCACCTGTCCTCATGGCTGCGTCCACCTTGCCATCATATAGCTGTCTCTGTGCGAGCAGGAAGAAATGATAGGCCTCTGCCCCACGCCAGGCATCATCCAGTATTCGGCTGTCTGAAGACGACTCATCTTCCTCTAACAGCCCTGCTAATGCACTGGTGGCCTGAAATAAATCACACACACAAATTACCCACCACTAGGCTGTAAATGAACACTTTATCACAACTGATTTCCTGCCCCTTTGATGCTATAGGACAATCAGTCAGAGTGCAGCTGCAGACTATGTTTCTGAGTATAAATGATCAACTAGCAGAGCTTTTTGGATTTTTGCTAAATAGAAAACATAAAATAATGTGAACTAATTAAAGGTGCACAAAGTACGATTTTGCTCATGCTCATTAAAAACGTTTTACACATAAAGACATGAATATAATTTTTTAGAAATATGTTGAAAATAACACACTCACAATAGATGAAGACTCCAGTCATATCAGAAACCCAATAAACGTCCTGGTTACTTTCATAACCTCCGTTCCCTAATGGAGGGAACGAGACATTGTGTCGATGTAGTGACACTAGGGGTCACTCTTGGGATCCCCAAACACCTCTGCTTTTTTTAAAAAAGGCCAATGAGAATTGGCGAGTGGATTTTGCATGCCACTCCCCCGGACATACGGGTATAAAAGGAGCTGGTATGCAACCACTCATTCAGGTTTTGTGCTGAGGAGCCAAGACCAGGTCCCAGCCATTTCAGCGGGTAGTTCAGCGTTGTGGCAAGAGGGACACAACGTCTCGTTCCCTCCATCAGGGAACAGAGGTTACGAAAGTAACAAGGATGTTCCCTATCTGTCACTCACTCGACGTCGTGTCGATGTAGTGACACTAGGGGTCCCTATACAAAACACCACAACTAGCTGAACTGTGTTACGTGAACTGGCGGTGTGTGACGGGCAGACTGCTGTGTGCTTCATAGCCAGCGCACCAGGCCATCACGTAACCTCCACCAACGCTCTTATGGGCGTCGAACAGTCCATCAGGAACAAGTCGACTGCCCAACTACAGGGACAGGCTAGCCCAGCCGAGGCCTCTTTTTCCTCTCTTTTCTCCCCAAAAAGAGTGGAATTTGTTAACTGACTGGGAGCCATAAGTGTCTGCATCGGGGGGTGTCCCTCCCAAGGGGAAGACACCGCGGAGACTACACCCCGCCCAAAAAGGGGGGGGTATTTTGAGCGGAATACGTCACATGGACTTACCGAGTCTTATCGGAAGTATGTCATGTGGAGAGGTCCCATGGTAGGTCCTACCCGAAGGGGGAGGACTTTCTACAGAGCATGGCGACCGGGGGCAGAGGGGCCTCTGCCCAAGGAAGACGCAGTTTGCCATCAGGGAAACAATTTTGCGGAAGATATGGGGTCGCCTTCGGGGAACCAGCACATGTGGAGCACCTACCTCAATACAGGGGCTCATTCGCGCATGTACTGGGCCGGTCAGCGAGTTTCTCCGCAATATCAACTGCCAGAGGGCTGAGGAGGAAAGTCATCCAGGGATCACAGTCTGTGAACACGACTGGGAGTCAAGAGCGCACGTCTTCACCTCAAGGGAGGGGAAAGGCCCTATGCGCAAGCAGTACACCCGGCCAGTTGTCCCAGAACTTATCTGCTCCTGCCTGCCAATACACGGGACGAGACCGGCTCAACCCGGTGATTGTAGAACCTCGCAAAGGTGTTGGGTGTTGCCCAGCCCGCATCTCTGCAGATGTCTGCCAAAGAGGCGCCACTGGCCAGGGCCCAGGAGGCCACCACACTCCTGGTGGAGTGGGCTCGTAACCCCGCAGGGGGTGGCACGTCCTGAGCCTGATATGCCATCGAGATGGCGTCGATGACCCAGTATGCGATCCTCTGTTTGGAGACGGCGCTTCCTTTCTGCTGTCCACCAAAGCAAACTCAGTGTTACTCAGAGCCTCTAAGTCTCTACGTGCAATCCAAATAGATGCGTAAAGCTCGCACCAGACACAGCAACACCAAGGCTGGGTCTGCCTCCTCCTTGGGCAGCGCTTGCAGGTTCACCACCTGATCCCTAAAAGGAGTTGTGGGAACCTTGGGCGCATAGCCCGGTCGGGGTCTCAGGATCACGTGAGAGTAACCTGGACCGAACTCCAGGCACGATTCCCTGACAGAGAACGCCTACAGGTCCCTACCCTTTTGATGGAAGTGAGCGCAGTCAGGAGGGCAGTCTTCAAAATGAGTGCCTTAAGCTCAGCTGACTCCAAGGGCTCAAAGGGAACTCCCTGTAGACCCCGAAGGACTACGGAGAGGTCTCATAAGGGGACGAGGTGCGGTCTGGAGGAATTCAACCTCCTAGCGCTTCTCAGGAACCTGATGATCAAGTCTTGCTTCCCCAAATACTTACCATCTACTGCATCACGATGAGCCGAAATAGCAGCTACATACACCTTCAGGGTGGAGGGGGACAGCCACCCCTCCAGCCTCTCTTGCAGGAAGGAAAGCACTGCTCCAACTGCACATCTCTGGGGGTCTTCGCGTCGGGAAGAACATCACTTAGCGAACAGATGCCACTTCAAGGCATTCAGGCGCCTTGTAGAGGGAGCCCTAGCCTGAGTGATCGTGTCTACTGATGTCTTCCGTGTCCCGTCCAGGGGCCAGACGTGGAGATTCCAGAGGTCTGGTCGCAGGTGCCAGATGGTGCCCCGTCCCTGAGAAAGAAGGTCCTTTCTCAGGGGAATTCGCTGGGGGTGCTGTCGTGAGGAGCGTGAGAACCACATCTGGGTGGGCCAGTAGGGTGCTACTAGGATGATCTGCTCCTCGTCCTCCCTGACCTTACAGAGGGTCTGTGCAAGTAGGCTCACTGGGGGAAATGCGTATTTGCGTAGTCCAGGGGGCCAGCTGTGTGCCAGCGCATCTATACCGAGGGGTGCCTCGGTCAGGGCGTACCAAAGCAGGCAGTGATTCCCGGGAAGCAGACAGGTCTACCTGTGCTTGACCGAATCGACTCCAAATCAGCTGGACCACCTGAGGGTGGAGTCTCCACTCTCCCCTGAGGGTAACCTGATATGGCCTGGTGTTGAGATCGCCCAGGATGTGAGTGGCTCGTAGTGACTTGAGGCGCTGCTGACTCCAGAGGAGGAGACGGCGGGCGAGTTGTGACATGCACTGGGAGCATAGACCGCCTTGGCGGTTGATGTACGCTACCGATGCTGTGTTGTCCGTCCAGACCAACACATGTTTGCCCTGGATCAACGGCCGAAACCTCTGCAGGGCGAGCAGTACTGCCAACAACTCTAGGCAGTTGATGTGCCAACGCAGCCACGGGCCAGTCCAAGAGCTGGCGGCTGTGTGCCCATTGTATACGGCGCCCCAGCCCGTCTTGGAGGCGTCTTTTGTAACCACGACGCACCTGGAGACCTGCTCTAGGGGAACCCCTGTCCATAGAAATGCAAGGTCGGTCCAAGGGCTGAAGAGGTGGCAACAGATGGCCACGCGATGTGTCCCGTGGCGCCATGCCCATCTCGGGACTCGAGTCTGAAGCAGTCTCATATGCATCAACCCGAGCCGTGTGGCCGCCGCTGAGGATGCCATATGCCCCAGGAGCCTCTGAAAAATTTCAGTGGAACCGCTGTTCTCCGTCTGAACACCTTCAGTCAGTTCAGCACCGACTGTGCATGCTTGTTTGTGAGGCGTGCTGTCATCGAGACTGAGTCCAACTCCAAACCAAGAGAAGAGATGCCCTGAACCGGGGAGAGCTTGCTCTTTTCCCAGTTGACCCGAAGCCCCAGTTGGCTGAGGTGCTGGAGCACGAGGTCCCTGTGTGCGCACAGCAACTCTCGAGAGTGAGCTAGGATTAGCCAGTCATCGAGATAGTTGAGGATGCGGATGCCCACTTCCCTTAGCGGGGCAAGGGCAGCCTCTGCGACCTTCGTGAAAATGTGAGGGGACAGGGACAGGCCGAAGGGGAGAACCTTGTACTGGTACGCCTGGCCTTCGAAGGCAAACCGCAGGATTGGTCTGTGTCGAGGTAAGACCGATGCGTGAAAGTACACGTCCTTCAGGTCAACCGCCGCAAACCAATCTTGATGCCAGATGCTCACTAGAATGCGTTTTTGCATCAGCATCTTGAACGAAAGTCTGTGCAAAGCCCGGTTCAGTACTCACAGGTCCAGGATTGGTCACAACCCACCACCTTTCTTTGGTACGATGAAGGGCTGTAGAACCCTTTCTTCATCTTGGCTGGAGGGACAGGCTCTATCGCGCCCTTGCGCAGAAGGGTAGCGATCTCCGCACGCAAGGTAGCGGCGTTCTCGCCCTTCACCGAGGTGAAGTGGATGCCGCTGAACCTGGGCGGGCACCTGGCGAACTGAATCATGTAGCCGAGTCGTACGGTCCGGGTCAGCCATCACAACGGGTTGGAAAGCGCAAGCCATGCACCCAAACACCGGATGAGGGGGACCAAGGGAATGAACACATCGGACGTACCGGCGGGTGGATCCTCGCGGTGGGGCAGAGCTCCAGGTGCCACATCAAGGGGACTCGAGCCCCGTGGCCGTGCTGAGTCCAGGGACATCGAAGCACTTACCTGGCTCCTGCCGCCCACCATAAGATTGGCCGAGGAGGGGGGAGGAGGAATCTCGTCCCCGTAGTCCACTGGAACCAATCCCGTGTGGGCGTGTTTGTGCCACAGCTGGGCACACATGGGCGGGGGGTCTGCCTCTGGAGCGCTATACCTGCCAAAATGGGACGGTCAACGGTGGTCGTGACAACGGCTGTGTGCACCGGATATGTGACCCAGGAGACGAGGGAACCATTCTTTTGTCAGGCTTTTGGGTGCCGCAGCCTCCTGGGCATGCGGCGACAAAAGATTCTCCTCCCGGCCCTCCACCGGGGATGGAGTGGTCTGTCGACCAGCCCCAGAGAAGTGGGTCTCCTCACCCCTGGGTCGCCCGTCTCGGGAGCACTTCGAAGCCTTCCTCGGGTTCTTAGCGGCCGGCCACGAGACAGGTGGTGTCTGCTTCCTGTGGAGGGCTCCACGCCGGAGCCGGGCAACGGGGGTGGGCTGCAGTGGAGCCGGTGTTGTTGCTGCAGGAGGACGCCCTTGGTGACGAGCAGACAGGGTGCGGGGTCTTAAGCCATGCCGGGGCAGGATATGTTGTGAAACCTCCATCTGCTTCTTCACCGCCGAGAACTGCTGGGCAAAGTCCTCGATGGCATCGCCAAACAGGCCAACCTGGGAAATGGGGGCGTCAAGGAACCGTGCCTTGTCCGCCTCTCCCATCTCAACCAAGTTGAGCCAAAGGTGGTGCTCCTGGACCACCAGGGTAGACATCGCCTGCCCGAGAGACTGCGCCGTGATCTTCGTCGCCTGGAGAGCGAGGTCGGTCGCCGAGCGCAGTTCCTGCATCAATCCCGGGTCAGAACTACCCTCGTGCAGTTCTTTTAGTGCCTTGGCTTGGTGTACTTGCAGGAGAGCCATGGCGTGCAGGGTGGAGGCGGCTTGTCCAGCGGCACCGTAGGCTCTAGCCGTCAGGGACAACGTAAACCTACAGGTCCTGGACGGGAGTCTCGGGCACCCACGCCAGGTGGCAGCACTCTGCGGACACAAGTGCACCGCGAGCGCCTTATCCACCTGGGGGATCACCGAATACCCCCTGGCCGCTCCGCCATCGAGGGTAGCGAGAGCGGGGGAGCTGAAAGACCGGGACCGGGCAGTAAAAGGTGCCTCCCACGATCTTGTCAGCTCCTCATGCACTTCCGGGAAGAGATGAACGGGGGGCGGGACGTTGCCGTGGGTGGCGCCCCCGTGCCCAGGAACCGATTCTTACGAAAGCAAGTGACCGCAGCGTTGCCATGGTCATGTTCTCGCAATGAGGACATGACTCATCCACGAACAATGTCTCCGCGTGGGCAGTGCTCAGACACGTAAGACAGCGATCGTGGCCTTCAGAAGCGGAAAGATATCGACCGCAACCAGGAATAACACACAAACGGAAAGGCATCTTTAAAAAGACGTTCTGTGTGTGCCGCTCTTTTAGAAAGAAAATATACTCTTTTTAGAATATACTCTTTTAGTTGTTTCTGCCGAAGCGACCAGGGGCATCCTCTGCACTCCACAGTTGCAGAGGGGGAGAAGCCACTGAAATGTGCCGTAGAATCCAGCAGATGAGGTGAATGAACTTCGCGGATGAATTCAGCTTCAATGAATAGAACCGCTCGGCTCCGAAGAGAAAATCTGAATGAGTGGTTGCATACCAGCTCCTTTTATATCCATATGTCCGGGGGAGTGGCATGCAAATTCCACTCACCAATTCTCATTGGCCTTTTTTCAAAAAGCAGAGGTGTTTGGGGCTCCCAAGAGTGACCCCTAGTGTCACTACATCGACACAACGTCGAGTGAGTGACAGATAGGGAAAGCTGTTTAACATGGAGCGGGTCGCCCCCTCATGGGCGCTGCCATGTTGACAGCACATGACAACCTGTGTCATGCAGTTCCTACCACTAATAATGACAATAATAATAACGTTAACTTTATATAGCGCTTTCATTCAATGCTCAAACATTAAAGTACATTCAAACAAAACAGGCAAACCAAACAATTACCGGTAAGCAACAAACACAATTTACTTACAACAAACAAAAAAGGAGCCCAAGTCAACAGTTTAGTTCAGAGTGATGGCATGGCATTGATAAACATTGACAACCTGCTGCAGTCAATAAACAAACCGCTACTACCTGCTGCTCTCACAGATCTGCAGCGCAACATCGAACGCCAAGCGCAGCACAAGGCAGTGTTCAGCTGGGGCAGAGAGCTTGTGAGCCGCGGCTGCACAGTCACAGTCCAGTGCACAGCAACGTGAGAAAATTAATTGGATTGGATACAAGAATGTCCATTATAGGGATGTGTGTATTATGAGATGGATAATAACAGACTAAAAGTAACAAAACAGAAAATAAACAAACATATTCGATGTAAAGCGGCAGCATTTGGTAAACAAACTTCTAGTATCCAGGACGATGGTTGTCAGTATAGACTCCAAAACCACAAGTACTACTGGGACCAATGGGATGAGTAAGAGCCAGCTAAAATCTTACTTACTGCACATTTAAAGCTAATCTAGGCCCAGGATGCATAGCATCTGTGAAAAGAAAACAGAGGGCAAATTCAATAAAGAGTTTTGCCACGTTTGCGTGTGATTTATCGGCGCAAAAACCAGCATCTTATTCACTAACCCTCCACAATCTAGTTTAAGCAGGCACAATCAACACTGAAATTGCACTGTGTCTTGAGTATTTAAATTAAGTCATTAAATAAAGTAATTTCTTTCCATGCAAACACGCCTCCTCTATATGTAAATCAGTCTCATTATACAGTAGATTGTGTTTCATTCATAAAACTCTGTGCTATTTGCCTGGTGTAATTTACATTGTGCTATTACTGCCCGAGCAAAGCAGCGGTAAACTGAATTTTAATGAAAAGAGATGTTTGTGTACACTTTCAGCATGTTAAAGAGATGATTAAGGTGTCTGGATCACAGTGGTGGAGTGATGCTGCACACTCCCACACAGTGTTCCAGATCGTGGTGGTCTGTTGCATCCTCTGCTATATAGAGCTCAGAACCGACCCGAAAGATCAGAATTGTGCATGCAAATTGCAATCAGCTGAGATTTTATGGGTGCGTTTGCACCATTGCCTGATCTGCATAATTCCTTTGGTGAATTGGGCACTAAACCAGCACAGAGAGCGCATACAAATAAACTGCACTTTTACCAGGATTCTGGTGTTCTGAGTATGTGTGAGTTTCAGTACCTCTGATTTCTTGCCCTTGGTTTTGCTTTGCTGTGAACTTTTGATCTGAGTGTGGAAGTTTTCCACCAGCAGAGCAGCGAGCACATACAGTTTCTTCACTCGCAATGGTCTTGTTCTCTTTTTCGCCTCTTCTACAGCAATCTGACATGCACACAGACAGTAAGTGAAATAAACTGTGCCATTTTATAAGATACAGTATATGATAATGCAAATGTCGCAGTTTAAAAAGGTATAATTTCTGCACCTCTAGTGGCACAAAGCGGAATTGCAATCTGTTTGTTTTATTGGCCTAAATGTAGCCGTAAGTTTGGGGCGGTTTGTCCAAACAATGGTAGACAGAGGAGTCTTTGAAACTTGTTTGAAAACCAATCATTACTTTTCCAATTCTGTTTGGTGCTGCTTGTGATGCAGAAATTGCTCACTGCACCTTTAAAAATCACCCTCATCGCAGAGCTGACATACACAGTCAGACCTACCTTAAACATGAGTTTAGCAGCATCCAGGAAGTGATGGGCTTTTCTGTACAGCTCCACAGCCTCTAATGTTTTGTTTTTTTCCAGCAAGTGTGAGACATATTTAGAC
Organism: Myxocyprinus asiaticus; assembly: GCF_019703515.2. Taxonomy (NCBI): domain Eukaryota; kingdom Metazoa; phylum Chordata; class Actinopteri; order Cypriniformes; family Catostomidae; genus Myxocyprinus; species Myxocyprinus asiaticus. The sequence goes on from NC_059366.1 coordinate 32,256,036, forward strand.
AGCAGAGGGCCAATCTCCTTCATACTGTGGTTTTTGGCAAGTTCAACAGCTTTGTTCCACTAAAAACCAAACAAATTATTTCTATTGTTGTACACTTGATGTGACCCAACAGTAAATCTAAATATTTATCACAAATTATCTATCACAGATAGGTTTTATGAGCAGCAGAGTTCCACTCAGTGTTTCAATGTGATGACGTTACGGCTGCATCTGGATCTTTCAGTAGAACTGATGATGAGCAATCTGATCTCTCTGAACCCCTCATCCAGACTAATTCACACGGGCAGAGGCATCATTAATTCTTATAGGCTAAAACCCAAAGAAAGGGCAGTGAGTCACAATTTGTTGAGTGATGAAAGCTAGAAAGAGCGAGAAATTAGTTTTTGTTTTGTTTTTTGAGAAATGCATATTAGTAGGGCTGGATGTCCAACAAATCAAATTTCACATACGTGTGAAACACTATCATTTGGACAAATGTGAAAGAGAAGTCCATCAGGAGGCCAGCAGAAAAAAAAACATCTTTGATGAATATAAGTATAAATGTAAGATTAAATCTGTAAAGGGTAAGTAAAGAGGTTTTTATATAAGTATTGCAGAGGTTTTTTTCTCTGTCCAGTGTCTTCTTAATATCTATGATATATGCACACATTCGGGAAAAACTTCTTATTTACACCAGTTGCAAAAACCAACTCACACACATATTTTTTTGTTTTATTTTCTTAACAAGGAACTGAATGTGTTAACTAAAAATTTAATATTTTAATCGATTGACAGCCCTAATATCAAAACATGTTGAACCTTTAATGTTAATAATGGGATGTCAAAACCAAACAACAAGCTTAAGTTCTGTTTTGACCTGTGTGTATGAACTCTCACCTGGTTTAGATGCACGCAGGCGTCCACAGCTGCTTTGGGCTGGTTACATTTCAGAAATGCACTAACTGCCTGCTCACACATTCCCACCGTAACAAACATCTGGCCAATGTCCTATACACATATAAACAATAAAGCACAGTTCAGTTCCCTTTAAGATCATGTAGAATCTGCTTGGTTTGCTGAGAAAGGAATTACAGAAGAAAGAGAGAAAGAAAGAGACAGAGAGCTCACTGGTAGCAGTTTATGGTTCTCAGGTAGAGAGTTAGCGAGTTTCTCCAAACCATCATAGTCATCCAGCATATAATAACATTCAGCCAGACGTTCCTGATTACGACCCTGCAGGTAATACTGCACTGCATTCAACCTGTGGAACACACACACACACATTTTAATTATCAAGTCTCTGTATCATATACAGCAGAATACATCACATCAATACAACAACCATTAATATGAAATAAAACAATTTAAATAAATTAGAAAATAAATCATTATGCTGTAAGCAGTCATTTAAATTACATTTTATCCAAAGCGTCTAACAGAACAGTTATGACAGTTGTTATAATAAGGCAACCTGGGATTAAGTGTCTTAATCAAGGGTACTATGGTGATAATTAATGGAGGGTTCGAACCTACAACCTGTCGGTTACTACTACTGAATCTTTAATTACTAAGCCACACCACCCCCATCCAACAGGCCTCAGACTGTTTGACACAAAAGCATGTTATTAGACAGATCTGTAGGTGCATGCACACAAAAGTATATGCACATAGTGTATATACATACTTACAGAGCTCAAAGTCTCAAAATAATACAAAAACAACACCCACCATTTCTGTCTGTCTGCAAAGTAGTCTCCGATGGCATTGTAGGCCTGCTCTAACAGAGCATCATCTGAGTCACCTGACCCTGTCTTCAGCAGCTGCAGGACTCGGAACCAATCACCTAGCTTTATTCGCAAACTGATCGCCAAGTCCCTAAAGAGACAAGAGAGAGTGGACAGAATCTTTAATGAACACTTTAAATCTTTAATATAATGAAAGATAAAGTGTGCTTGTTTACAGAAATGTCATATGGGATAAAAACATTTATGAGATGTGTGTCTAAGAGTATGCACGTGTGCGTGTGTGTTTTCACCTGCGGTCCATGTCCAGGTACATCCTCTCTGCCTCTTCGAACCTGCTGAAGTAAGCAGCCACCTCTGCCTGTTTCATGGCTTCACTCTGCAGATTTCTCAGTCTCTTCACAAATTCAATGCCCTGGTAGTCTCTGCAGTGCACAAACGCCTGCTCAGCCATCTTCAAGTCCAGCTTCTGCAAAGCTGCTTCTGCCAGCAGACGCCTGCAGGTGCATAGCCACACAAATAAGACTTAATTTTCAACTAATGAAGGCCTGAGACTTCACAATGAAGACCTTAAATGTCATACATTTTTAGAATCTGAAACTTTAGTTGGGATGCAATTATTTATTTGGAGTTATAAAATCTCAACAGAGATTTTCTTGCACTGAGAATTTTAAGCTTAAACAAAATGATAAATGTTGACTTGAACAGAGCAAAACTGATAATGTTTCAGGGCCTAATTATACTTCATGTGTCTTGATTGATCAGATTGCTGTCTAACTGGGTATGCACGTTCCATTTACACTTGGTCACATAAATGTGTTTCTACAAAACGGATATAAATCAGATGTACTATTCCTGCGCTATTTACAAATATAGCAGAATTCACTTCTGTGATAATAATAAAGCTGGGCAGCAAAATGTTGCTGCACTTGAGTGATCAGATTGCTGTCCATCTTGAATGCATCTTAGAGGGCATTTACACTTGGTCTTTTCATGATCGGATAGCTGTCCGATCAGTTAAAAATGCATGAAGTGACCAAGTGTAAATATTCGGAGATTGCTGTGTAAATGTATCTTATTGAAAACAGGTCTGTGAACTGACAATGTCTGGTGAATTGGGTAACAGAAAGTGGACAAGACGGGTGGGAAGAGTGTCTGAGCTCTTTTCATGTGCTCACAGAAAGCTAAGAAGACCTTTGACCTCTGAAACGTTGGCAAGTTATGGATGAGCTCAATCAAACAACAGTGCCTCTGAGTGCCTAAGTTTGCATCCAAGCAAACACACACGCACATTCAGAAAGAGAGAGCTGACATATGGCTCTTGCTCTTTCCCTGTAGGATTCCTTCTTCTGTCTGACAGTACTTATAAAGTCAGCATGAAATCAAAATTGATGCTATTTATATTTTTAATGCATGTTACTGGTCTTATTGTGAACCATTCATCCATACATACTTGTTTTTTTATATTAAAGAGCACCTATTATGGTTTTTAAACATGCCTAATTTTGTTTTATAGGTCTCATACAATAGATTTACATGCATCCAAGGTCAAAAAACTACTCTGCTCTGATTGGTCAGATGTCCCAGTCTGTTGTGATTGGTCTACCGCTTAGTGTAGTGTTTGAGGGCGGGTCAAAACTGTTCGCGAGCAGCCAATGAAGACCAGAGGTGGGTTTTTTTGTTACCAAATTACGTAGGTTAGTACAGGAAGTCTGGAATTACTATCGACTCATTTCAGGTGTTCAGAATCGGTTCTTTCTTTTGGGAGTCAATAACTCCATTTTTCATGCACTTTGATTTTTGAAACTTTGCAGACTTTTTTACATTTACACACAGCTATATAACACACTACATGAAAGGTAATATTTGAAAAACCATAATAGGTGCTCTTTAAAAAAATGTGACCTCGTAATCTTTAATCAAAATGTCATAATCCTGTTCCATACCCCAAACTAGCTTGGTTATGGGCCAGCTAACTTTAATTTTTACATTTTGAAGGAGGAATAACGGTAAATTTGCGGTTGTGTTCGAGACATTTCACACCTGAATGCTTCCATCGGATGCATCAGTCGGATGAGGAAAAAGTGGCTGGAAAGTATGTATTTTTCAAATGCAGTCATTTTTCGGATGTATAATGGGATGTACAGAGGGTAAGCGTTCTTTATTCTTTATATTTAGTGTACTGTGATTCAAAACGTTGAATTCTCATCTCCATTGGACTTGCACAACTCCAGCCTCGTCATTAGCAAAGACCGCTATGTGCTGTGTTCCTTTCTGGGCTGGTTATGTATTAATGTTATCAGTTAGATCATCGTTCGGTTCTCAAGTCAGTGGAAAAGCAGACCCATATTGGTAACTGGCTTTGGCATGAGCAGCACGATGGAAAGGGATATGTGTGAACCTGTAAACTAAAGCCTTTTGGCTAATTTTGTAAAAAAAAAAAAAAAACGGACAAGCCATTCGGCATGTCCCGCCCCCACTTTCTGTTTCAGTTGGAAATACGTCAAAACACCAAACAGAACTGCACTCGTCAAGACACTTAACTGCGACTTTAAGCAACATTCAACAACATACAACAAGGGTGAATCTTACAAAAACAAGGACACATTACACCCTGTAATTAAATAAAAAACAAAAACTTAAAAAATTATATTTTGCATAAAGAAAATAGCCCAAAAAGCCTGATTTTTTGCATTGACAATTAAGCACAATGTCCCCCGAAATGCTCATACTGGACATCATACTTTTGTGGTTTTTGTTTTTATTTGTAATTCCTATTATTCTCAATGGTTTAGTACTCAAATGGTATTCTCAAATGGTTCATTCTCAGTACTGTAGTACGATTTTTTTATTTAAATCAGCTTAATTTAAAGGTAGTACAACAAATACTATGATGATACTTATAGTAAATACTTTACAAATTAAATAATAACCCATTATTTTATTAAATTTTTTGCCTTACGGTAATGAGAATGATATTTTTTAGCATTACCTTACTGAGAACTGGGGGGGGGGGATGTGCCTAAATATTAGTCCAAAAAAGCAAAATAACCAAGGCACTCTTAATACATTAAAAAGCCTTTATTCCTACCACCCCTGAAGTCGCAAGTTCAAATCCAGGGTGTGCCGAGTGACTCCAGCCAAGTCTCCTAAGCAACCAAATTGGCCCAGTTGCTAGGGAGGGTAGAGTCACATGGGGTAACCTCCTCGTGGTCGCTATAATGTGTGGTTCTCACTCTCGGTGGGGCACGTGGTGAGTTGTGCGTGGACGCCGCAGAGAATAGCGTTGGCCTCCACACACACTATGTCTCCGCAGTAATGCGCTCAACATGTCACGTGATAAGATGCACGGATTGACGGTCTCAGACACGGAGGCAACTGAGATTTGTCCTCCGCCACCTGGATTGAGGTGAGCCACTTCGCCACCACGAGGAATTAGAGTGCATTGGGAATTGGGCATTCCAAATTGGGGAGAAAAGGGGAGAGAGAGAAAAAAAAAAGCCTTTATTCTCACATTGCTAATAAAGGCTTTTTAATGTATTAAGAGTGTCATGGTTATTTAACTTTTTTTGGACAAATATGAACCCTTGACCATAGAGCACCTTAAGTTTATACCCCACTTTTGAAGCAATCTCTATTGTTGGACATCTCCTGAAAATAATGTCACAATGCAAAAACTACTAAACTACATTAAGAATGAGCTAACGTGACACTAGGTTTTACCTTCCCTGCTGTAGCAAGAGTCTGATATGAAATTCCTCCTTGTGCTGTGAGAACTGACAAAGCACTAAAACTCCAGTGGGCCACTAAATCAATAGAGCCACTCCAAGACTGGCATGCTTTATACCTACAGGTAACGTCTCTCTCTCTCTCATCTCTGTCTTGGCTGAAGATATCTTTTAAAAAGATGGACACTACAATAAATATTTGTACGGTAAAGTGGCTTTTTTATTACAGTTTATTTTTATTCCAGTTTGTTTCTGATTCCTTTCACAATGTTCAGGCAGCTCAGAAAAAGCTCTCCAGAAGTGTGCTGTCATACTGGTTTTATCTTGTACTCGCAGAGCCAGGATCATCACTCAGACTATAAAACTGTACCTCACACCTCATTCAGACTATAAAGCTAGACCTCACACTTTCCACTATCTCCCTGAGGAAACGCACACACATATAAGGCCGCATTGCACACTCCTAAACAATCAGCAAACACACAGTCCTGTGTGCAACCTTACGAACATAAAGTGTTTTACTGCACTCTTCTGTACTGCCTAACTATACATTCATTCATGAACTCTTTTCTGTCTGTGTGAGTTTGCTTGAATAAATAACCAAACTGCTTCACTTCTTGTGTGGAATGAGTGAGTGTCTCACCAGAGGCGCGGGTGGGGATTGTCCTCTATAAACTGAGAAGCATCTTTAATTCCAACCTTCTCAATCAGTGCCCGGCTGTCCCTCAGTGAGCGAATCTCAAAGTTTATTAAATAATCTTTATTCGGAACCTCTGGATCCTAAAAGACAACATACATAGATAGTCTGCTGAGCATATATACAGTATTTTCTTCTTGGTGATCAGAATATTATTTTTATAGCCATGAGCAAAACAATGGCATATTGCAAAAACTGTAATAATCAGAATGAAGTAAATTCTAAGTCAACATGGAAACATTACTCAAATTGAGAGAGATTTATAAAATCATTCCTTGAGTTGAAACAAACGTGACTCTAATGAAGACGTTTCTTTGTAATGAAAGAGTGACAGGAACTAACCCTCATAATCTCATCCAAAAGAACAGATTTGATCTCCAGATCCTCAAAGTGGCAGATGAAGCCAGACGTTTGAATTGGCTCCTGTGTTCAACACGACACAAATATGAGCTTGTCAGGAGGGAATACACTATTATGGCTGTAAATTTAACAGAATGGTTAAAGACTAAAGGATTGGATCATTTAATCAAAGTTCAAATATGTATGTTTAATCTTTGTGTGAATATGTTGTGGCCACTGTGTGTGTATAATGTAATGAACTAGACCTCTAAGCCACACAGATTTCCTCCTACTTCTCTGTGCTGGGAGAAAAAACTCTTGCGAGTCTCTGCTGTAGGTGGTCGGATCTACAGGCAATGTGCTCTGTGATTTATTGAGGCACGTGTATGTTTATTTAAAAATGGCACCACTTCCTGAACTCCACATACTTAAGAGTACATACGTACAGTAGCTCTGAGAAAAACAGAGAGTAACGTCATCTCTGATCACTCTCTCTGTCTCTCTCTCTCTTTCTTTCTTTCCATTTATGCATTTTTTCAGTCATTCCCCCTTTTCTCACATCAATTCTTCTTCAATTCACACACTGCTGTACATGTGTGTGTCTGCCTGTGTGTAAATGTGTTACACTTAGCGATGTTAATGATTAATTGATAATCCTTTCATTGTCATTAAAGGAATATTCTGTACGACATGTACCTCTTTTTCTTTTAACAAAAAAACAAAAAAAATCAAGGCTACAGTGAGGCACTTACCATGGTGAAGTGAATAGGGCCGGGTTTTTTTTAGGGTTTGAAGGCAGAAATGTGAAGCTTATAATTTTAGAAAAGCACTTACATTAATTGTTCTGTTATGACTCGTGTATTATTTGAGTTGTAAAGTTGTTTAAATCATCATTTTTACAGTCGTTTTTGGGTTTAAGGGTTTGTTGACATTACATCGTCAATTCGTCATGGCAACAAAGTTGTAAAATTGGCTATAATTTTAAACAGAGGTTAGTAAGTGATTTTATTACACTTAAATCATGTTAACACATACTGTTTACATCTTGTGGCTATACTTTATAAACAGAGAGTATTTGAATGTTTATGGATTGGCCCCATTCACTTGCATAAGTGCATCACTGTAACCCAGATTTTTGCTCTTTTTAAAGGAGGGGCAAGTCAAAATTAATCTTTGTGATAATCAATTTTATGCTACAAATGCTGTCAATTGAGCTTAACTTGTTTTGAACCCAGAACATTCCTTTAATTATTTGATCGATCAAGCTTATCGTCGATTAATTAATCAACAAATGCAGTAATCATGCCAGCAGACATTGATAAGGCTGTCTATACAGTTATCAGCCACTAGAGGGTGCTTGCACGCTGCATGTAATGTCTTGTCCGCATCACAGAAGAAGAACCACACTGTAATCAGTGTTGGAGATTTTCTCTTAAAAATTAACATTTTGTTTTCTGCATACACCATGATAGTGTGTTGAAGTACAATATGAAAACAAGCACTCTTGATCTGCCGGTCTCCTTATTTCATCCCAACCTACAATTACGTCAGTAATCGCCGGGAAAGCATGAAGGCACATTCACCTGAAATCTTAACCATCACCAGAGAAGTAGTATGTTATGTACTGTGTTTACACAGCGTGTTATGATTTGACTTAATTTTAAATTAAAAGTCCAAAGGTCCGAAATATCCCACGATCCTCAACGTTAGTTTTAATTAACTTAAATATGTATCTTGTATACAAGTTATTATTAACAGTAATTCATTAACAGTAATTAAACATAGAAAAAATGTATTAAAATACACTGAACTAAGAATATTTTAAGAGGAAAATGCCAATACATGTAAAATATATTTAAACAGTAAGCTACATGCACATATTATTTGGAGTCCTCCATGTGCATTTTGCAGTATTAATGTTAATGATTAATCGATTAATTGATTGTTAATTTCCATGGCAATCGATTATGAAAATGTCTGAAATTTGACATCCCTTCCTCTCTGTCTTACCTCAGGGTCCAGGTTTCTAAAGACATACATTCTGGTTTTCTCCATCATGGAGAACAGATCTGGGTTGTCGTTGGCCCACTTCATATCCCAGACATCCTTGCGCTCGAATTTAGATGGGTCTCCGGCCGTGGACCCACCCTCTGTGTCCCCTGAAGAAGCCCTCGTCTCTATGTCCAAAAATGTCAACAGGCCTGTAATGTCTATAATAGCCAGACGGCTGGAAACAGGAGATGCGGGTCAGGAGTGGATAGTACATAAAAGTCCAACAATGATGGCATGAATATAGTCAATTATAGAAGTTACAGCAGGAAAGCAAATAAATAGGTAATGAGAGAGAGAAAGAGAGAGAGATAGAGATCAGACCTGGAGTTACAGTTTAGAGACACCTGATATGGTCTGGTGGTGAGGGAGTATTTCTGCAGGAGGCCGATGTTGGGTAGGCTGTACCTCTGCAAGATGCCAGACTCATGACCCTGTGGACATCACAAACACAGACATACACATCATCACTATCACACCACAAGGCAGTCCCTCCAGGATTTTATGAATTCTTGCATATCAACCAATCTCTACATTATTTGCGGTAGCTTGTAATATTTTATAATTTCTGCAAATTTTCCACAAAATACATAAATCTGAGGGAATCCCATCGCTTCCCCTCATGTTTGACAGTGGCAAAACAAATGCTTGAAAAGCTTGAAGCAGCCGCAACATGTCAAAACGCACAGCTGACATTGTATCCTCTCCATAGTAAGTGCAAGTGTCTCCGCCTCGTCTCCTCCATGTTTTACGTTCACTATCAAAATCCTTGTCTAAACTTTCGCAGGACCACAGACAACACACATGCCACATACATCACAGCTAGAGCTTAATCTTCACCTTGAGTGCTGTGAATGAGACACAAAAACCCACGTTTATACAAAGTATCCCTAACATTCTCTTAAAATCCCCATTAGTTGTGTAGTAAAATGTGATTAGACTTTGAAGTGCTTAATACAGAAGGCTATGAATCTAAAAATGGCGATTTATGCTGAACACTTATAAGCTGAAAATAAATGTTAATAAATGTTTTTTACTGATATAAAAAGGTCATATACAGGCCTATACATATATGCAACATATATTTCAAAATATGACCAAAATTGCCATTTTCATATAGGCCTATGTAACATATTTTAGAACACTTAAATTTGTACATAAATGCTCAAATGTATGAACTCTAATTGTATTTGTTCGTATATGGCCATATATCAGATTTCAATATCAGATGGGGGGGCCTGGGTAGCTCAGCGAGTATTGACACTGACTACCACCCCTGGAGTCGCGAGTTCGAATCCAGGCTGTGCTGAGTGACTCCAGCCAGGTCTCCTAAGCAACCAAATTGGCCCAGTTGCTAGGGAGGGTAGAGTCACATGGGGTAACCTCCTCGTGGTCACTATAATGTGCAGTTCTTGCTCTCGGTGGGGCGCGTGGTGAGTTGTGCGTGGATGCCGCAGAGAATAGCGTGAAGCCTCCACACATGCTACGTTTCCACAGTAACGTGCTCAACAAGCCACGTGATAAGATGCGCAGATTGAAATCTCAGACGCAGAGGCAAATGAGATTTGTCCTCCACCACCCGTATTGAGGCAAGTCACTGGACTTAGAGTGCATTGGGAATTGGGCATTCCAAATCAGGGACAATGTAATAATTGCAACAGGCCTAATTATTGAATCATCATTTGTGTTTTTAGTTTACAGATTTATTGCTCGTAACCTTAGATAAGTTTTCTTGCATTGTCTGAGGCAGAAAATTTGAATACAAAAATATTTAAGGGTCTTTCAAGACTCACTGGTTTCTCCTAAATGTATGGAATTTCTGTGTGTAATTCTTTTTTTTTTTTTTTTGCTTGCTAACTGCATATTCAGTTATTGTGAAATAAAATATTTATATTTAATTGCATTTACAATGTAATTAACACAATTACAGAGGTGTATAATGATGATTTGAGAGTTTTTACTGCAAAACAAAAAAAAAATGCTGCAAATTGCACCGCAAAATGTGAGAAAACTGCAGCAAATTCAGTAACTTTGGGCCACAAAAATCAGGAAAAAGTGCTGAGAAATCCTGGTGGGACTGATAAGGCTTTGGGCAGAGGAAGCACATATGGAATGTCTTGCTTATTAATCAGACGTACCACTATAAGCATCCTGTCTGAAGCTGTGATGCAGCAGATCGGATCTCTTGTGGCCTGAAACAAAGTAGACATTATTTTTACCATCATTTTTCCAATCTCTGACTCTTATGACACTTTTTTCAGATTTAAACTGTATGCAAAACTGTAGAACAACATTTTCCCTGAGGCCTGGGTTCCTCAAGTGTCAAGGCGAATGCAGACAAAGAAAAACACACAGCAAGTGCATTTACAGGTGCACCAATTATATTTCATAAGCTGACAAAGTGTAAAATCATATACCTTATTTTTTTTTCATTATTTTAGTGGGGGTTTTTTCTTTCAGGGAAAGTTCACAAATGGTTTAAGTGAAACCGAGAGATGAGGAGTTTGTCCTAGAGTGTTTTATGAGATTTTTTCCACTAATCCTCTGACAAGAGCTTGAGAGAGCCACAGGTGTATGAGTGTTATGAGTGTACTCACTGTGAAAGTCTTGGCATTGTTCAGTGTCACTTCCGATGTTCCGCTTGGACTGTCATCAATGTGATAAATCCTACAGGTGAGAGACAGCAAGACAGTAAGACGAAGTGAAAAGAGACAGTGTGCAATAAAGTGATGAAGAGTAAAACAGAGTGATTAACAAAGCAATTTATTTTCCCAGTGTTTTTCTATCATGTAGAAGGGACACCCTGGCAGAACACTGGGTCCAGTCCTTGTTTTTGTGGGTCGCTGCATTTCATCACACAACCATGAACGAAACTTTTCAAAACTGCTGCCGTCAGCGTACACACCCTCACACTGTACCGACAGACGGACGGGCAGACAGGCCAGCCCACAGACTTTACGCATCACACAACACACACTAAGGAGCTCGTCAACAGATGAAAGCTTACATATTACACAGTGCTGCTATTTTCTACTGTAACTCTACACAGTAAATCACTTGTTAAGTGCCTTTGAGCCTTACCTCTCTCGACCTTCTTTTCTGGTCTTTGCAACCTGGTTGATTTCAAGAGCAGTGAGTTTCTTGGCAACACGATATTGCCAAATGTAAAACGCCTCCTTAGATGCAGCGATCACATGAGTCTTTGTCATAGTTACGAACAGGGGGTCTGTGACAGAAAGAAATTAAAAGCAAATACATTTGGGAAAAAACAACTAGAGCATAACTGTTATAACACATTTTAGAAAATACTGAAACAACAATTTAGACGCAAATTCAAAAATTTTGAAATCTTTTTTTATTTGTTTTGAGAGAGCCCATTCAGATACAGACAAACATATCACAATCTGACTTTTAGTAGAGAGTGATCATATTTTCAGTTAAAACATTTCAGAGTCATTTAAACATTTATAAAAATCAGGAGGCCACACATAGATGACAGGAATGTGGCTGTACATTTAAGCTTCAAAGGCAGACGAAATCACACAAACCTCTTTTCAGAGTTGGATTCTGGGACATGGATGCTAAACAAAAATGTGAAGAGGCTTTGTAACTTTTCACCAATGCAAATCAATCAGATTTCACCTAAGAAAATTGTCTTAAAGCATCTTTTTCTATGTGTAACTACTACGTCGAAGTGTACAGTTGTGCTCAAAAGTTTGCATACCTTCGGAGAATTGGTAATATATGTACCATTTTTAAAGAAAACATGAGTGAGCAGGCAAAACACATTTCTTTTATTTCTAATGGGATTCATATTCAACTGTAGGTTATAACAGAATGGCACAATCATAAAACAAAACATGGCAACAAAGAAAAAAATGAAATGACCCCTGTTCAAAAGTCTGCATACCCTTAGTTCTTAATACGTGTATTGCCCCCTTTAGCATCAATGACAGCGTGCAGTCTTTTGTAATAGTTGTCTATGAGGCCCCAAATTCTTGCAGGTGGTATAGCTCTAGGCAAAATGCAAAATGCCTCCAGGTCATGCAAAGTCTTTGGTCTTCTTGCATGAACCGCACGTTTGAGATCTCCCCACAGTGGCTCGATGATATTAAGGTCAGGAGACTGTGATGGCCACTCCAAAACCTTCATCTTTTTCTGCTGTAACCACTGGAGGGACAACTTGGCCTTGTGCTTAGGGTCACTGTCATGCTGGAAAGTCCAAGAGTGCCCCATGCGCAGCTTTCGTGCAGAAGAATGCAAATTGTCTGCCAGTATTTTCTGATAACATGCTGCATTCAGATAGATTCCCCGTGCCTTTAGAGCTCACACACCCCCAAAACATCAGTGAGCCAACACCATGCTTCACAGTCGGGATGGTATTCTTTTCACTATAGGCCTTGTTGACCCCTCTCCAAACATAGTGCTTATGGTTGTGACCATAAAGCTCTATTTTGGTCTTGTCACTCCAAATTACAGTGTGCCAGAAGATGTGAGGCGTGTCAAGGTGTTGTCGGGCTTATTATAACCGGGCTTTTTTGTGGCATTGGCGCAGTAAAGGCTTCTTTCTGGCAACTCGACCATGCAGCTCATATTTGTTCAAGTATCGTCGTATTGTGCTCCTTGAAACAACCACACCGTCTTTTTGCAGAGCAGCCTGTATTTCTCCTGAGGTTACCTGTGGGTTTTTTTTGTATCCCGAACAATTCTTCTGGCAATTGTGGCTGAAATCTTTCTTGGTCTACCGGACCTTGGCTTGGTATCAAGAGATCCCCGAATTTTCCACTTCTTAATAAGTGATTGAACAGTACTGACTGGCATTTTCAAGGCTTTGGATATTTTTTTATATCCTTTTCCATCTTTATAAAGTTCCATTACCTTGTTACGCAGGTCTTTTGACAGTTCTTTACTGCTCCCCATGGCTCAGTATCTAGCCTGCTCAGTGCATCCACGTGAGAGCTAACAAACTCACTGACTATTTATACACAGACACTAACTGGAATTTAAAAAGCCACAGGTGTGGGAAATTAACCTTTAATTGCCATTTAAACCTGTGTGTGTCACCTTGTGTGTATGTAACAAGGCCAAACATTCCATGGAATGTAAACTTTTGATCAGGGCCATTTGGGTGATTTCTGTTATCATTATGATTTAAAAAGGAGCCAAACAACTACGTGGTAATAAATGGCTTCATATGATCACTATCCTTAAATAAAAGAGTTTTTTTTTTTTTGCATGATCAGTCATATTTTCAAAATCAATGCCAAAATTTCACAATTTCTGCCATGGTATGCAAACTTTTAAGCACAACTGTATGTCTGTCTTTGCTGTTGTTCAGGTTCTGGAATCTTTCCACAGAATGATCAAGGTGAATGTCTCATACTCCCACAGATCTGCTCTACCAACCAGGGGAGGAATTTAGCAGAATGCCAGTGAGAGCAAGAGGAACGGAGCCGGGATTCCCAGTGCAGCTTCCACACTGTGTGTTGGTGTTATTAGTATACCAAACATGAATGGCTTCATCATTATAACCACAACCTGTCTGCTTGCTTCTCATCAAAGAAACATTCCTCAAACTGAGAGTGCAATTTAATATATAACAAAAAAACAAAAACAAAATTCAAAAAGCAAAGCGGGGTCCAATAAGACCAATTAGGCTTTATTTAAACCAAGAAATTATCCAGCAAATGTACAGCTGAAGTCAGAAGTTTACATACACCTTAGCCAAATACATTTAAACTCATTTTTTCACAATTCCTGACATTTAATCGTAGAAAACATTCCTTGTCTTAGGTCAGTTAGGATCACAACTTTTTTTTAAGAATGTGAAATGTCAGAATAATAGTAGAGAGAATGATATATTTTCTGCTTTTATTTCTTTCATCACATTCCCAGTGGGTCAGAAGTTTACATACACTTTGTTAGTATTTGGTAGCATTGCCTTTAAATTGTTTAGCGTGGGACAAACGTTTTGTTTAACCTTCCACAAGCTTCTCACAAGAAGTTGCTGGAATTTTGGCCCATTCCTCCAGACAGAACTGGTGTAACTGAGTCAGGTTTGTAGGCCTCCTTGCTCGCACACGCTTTTTCAGTTCTGCCCACACATTTTCTATCAGATTGAGGTCAGGGCTTTGTGATGGCCACTCCAATACATTGACTTTGTTGTCCTTACACCATTTTGCCACAACTTTGGAGGTATGCTTGGGGTCATTGTCCATTTGGAAGACCCATTTGTGACCGAGCTTGAACTTCCTGGCTGATGTCTTGAGATGTTGCTTCAATATGTCCACAAAATGTTCCTTCCTCATGATGCCATCTATTTTGTGAAGTGTACCAGTCCCTCCTGCAGCAAAGCACCCCCATAACATGATGCTGCCACCCCCATGCTTCACGGTTGGGATGATGTTCTTTGGCTTGCAAGCCTCACCCTTTTTCCTCCAAACATAATGATGGTCATTATGGCCAAACAGTTCAATTTTTGTTTTATTAGACCAGAGGACATTTCTCCAAAAAGTAAGATCTTTGTCCCCATGTGCACTTGCAAACTGTAGTCTGGCTTTTTTATGGCAGTTTTGGAGCAGTGGCTTCTTCCTTGATGAGCAGCCTTTCAGGTTATTTCAATATAGGACTCGTTTTACTGTGGATATAGATACTTGTCTACCTGTTTCCTCCAGCATCTTCACAAGGTTCTTTGCTGTTGTTATGGGATTAATTTGCACTTTTCACACCAAAATACATTCATCTCTAGGAGACAGAATGTGTCTCCTTCCTGAGCGGTATGATGGCTGCGTGGTCCCATGGTGTTTATACTTGCGTACTATTGTTTGTACAGATGAACGTGGCACCTTCAGTCTTTTGGAAATTGCTCCCAAGGATTTGTGGAGGTCCACACATTTTTTTCTGAGGTCTTGGTTGATTTCATTTGATTTCCCCATGATGTCAAGCAAAGAGGCACTGAGTTTGAAGGTAGGCCTTAAAATACATCCACAGGTACACCTCCAATTCAGTACACCTCCTATCAGAAGCTAATTGGCTAACTGTCTAAAGGCTTGACAGCTGTTTAAAGGCACAGTTAACTTAGTGTATGTAAACTTCTGACCCACTGGAATAGTGATATAGTCAGTTAAAAGTGAAACAATCTGTCTGTAAACATTTGTTGGAAAAATTAGTCATGTTATGCACAAAGTAGATGTCTTAAACAACTTGCCAAATCTATAGTTTGCTAATATTAAATATGTGTATTGGTTAAAAGATGAGTTTTAATGACTTCAACCTAAGTGTATGTAAACATCTGACTTCAACTGTACATTATACGTTTTCATTACACAGCTGCGACCGCTGTTCCAGGTAAACAATTTCCTACATACTGTAGCTATGCTAGTTTCATTTCTCGTATCACTCTGCGGCCTTTCTTCTTACATAATAAAATCATTCCAACTCAAGTCTATATTTGATGTTCATTTAATTATTTATTAAGCAGTCAAATAAAGCTTGTCATCTAGGATGACTGTAAATCATCTCTAACTTATTGAATTAGTGAACCTACTGTGTTGCTTTACTCACCAGTGTCAATGTATTTGGAGTCCTGTGGGGTTCCAATGGAGTTACACAACACCAGGACATACTGTGGAGAGAGAACAGATATAAGTCTGTTTACAGCATGGATACACTACACTAATCAGTGTTAAGGAAATATCTGAGAAGCTTCTTTTGCAGATGTTTGTAATACCTTTCTCCTCCTAGACTGTTCCTTTGGGAAGTTTTGATTGGACAGCTCATTAAATGCCTGTGGTGAAGTGGTTGAATCTGGCTCTTAAGAACAGCTTTCTCAAAGTTTAAGAACCAATGAGATTTTACTTTTGCAAACATAACATTCTGATTCAGCTAGTGTTTTTTTTTATTTATTTTTTTTTTTTTTTACTGTGGACTGTTCTTAACAACATTGCTTAAAATGTTTAGCCTGCAGTAGCAGGGATATGACATACATGAATCTGAATGGTGCAATTATTGTTAGTATTCCTAAATAAAGTGGCCCTGAAAAGTATTTGGACACTTCAAGGAATAGTTCACCCGAAAATGAAAATTCTCTCATTATTTACTCACTCTCAGGCCATTCCAGATGTGTATGACTTTTTTCTTTTGCAGAACACAAAGATTTTTAGAAGAATATCTAAGCAAATGAGTGAATGTAGCCAAAAGTTTTGAAGCTCCAAAATTTATGGTAAAAAAAAATAAATAAAAAAACATTATTCTTAATTTTTGATCTCTAATTATTGAAACATTATGTGTTTCTCACACATACTTATTGTATCGCTTCTGGAGACATGGATTTAACCAATGGAGTCTTATGGATCACTTTTATGCTGCCTTTATATGCTTTTTGGAGATTCAAAATTCTGGTCATTAACTTGCATTGTATAGACCTACAGAGCTGAGATATTCTTTTAAAAATCATCATTTGTGTTCTACAGAAGACAGAAAGTCAAACACATCAGGGATGGCATGAGGGTGAGTAAATGATGAGAGAATTTTCATTTTGGGTGAACTATTCTTTTAAGCCACACCTAAAATGTAGAAATTTTATTGCATTTGATAACAAAATTGATTCTATACCTTTCCTCTGAAATAATGTCACCTTTCTAAGCCATTTTTCCAATTACTTTTAACCTACTAATGAACCAACAAGGTGATTTTTAATGGATGTAGGAAGTCAGTCCCCCTCAAGTTAACACAGGTGTCCTAGCAGAGTAACCACAGGTGTAATTCATCACATTAACTAAAGAAATGTTCCACTAATGTTTGACATTCAGTAAGTGTCCAAATTGTCTTCATTTTGAACAGTGTATCTATGAAATATTTTGAACAAAAAGTGTGCTTGTGCCATCTATCTATCAAATAAAATTGGCTTGCTATATGTTTGTAATAATGCAAAGACATTTATACATTTTAAAGTGAGGCTTGAGTGTTTGGGAGCCACTCTATACTGTACTTTATGATGGAGTCCCATTTGTACTTTTGAACAGGTTTCTCATGCTCTGTGAAAATATTGCTGCTTTTTGCTACATCATGTTTTTAGAGGTGCCTTTACCAGCGCAGATACAGCCTCAGTCTCTGCTTCTTCCTGTTTATGAAATAATACAATTTTGATCATACACAGTTAGCATTTGATTGCATTCCACCTTCAAAAGAAGTAATACAAATCCCTTGATACAGTTCTGAAGAGCAGTTGACACACTGAAACAAGATCCTTTATTTAAAATTACATTCTATCTCAAAAAATATCCCTTGACCAAAATAATGCATTTTAAAACTATGATAGACATAGTCAGAATAAACAGATCCCTTGTTTGGGAAACAGAGAGTGCTAGTGCATTTGCTGTTTTCGTACCTGTGGGTGTGTATCATCCGCTTTGGTGGCCAGGATGCAAAAATCACCACAGGTGGTGATGGACATGAGACTCTTGATGTATTTCACAAACTTCTCATTATTTTTAGTGTCCCAGAACACCACGCTGTACTCCAGCCTATCAGGACGCGTGTATGCATACACCACCGTATTACTGCAGTAACCCCACTACAAGAACAGAGGGTCAGATTAGATCAGATCAGACACACTTACTGCAATTTATCAAAAGTTATTTTTGGTAAACAGATTTTTCTGATGTTTGATGAGGTTTGGATGGGATTATCGGCTTCTCTAAAGACCCTGTTTATTTGAGCAGATGCAGTGACATTATGATGATCTGCAATTTATCACACCCCACTGACAGTGCTGGAATGAGCGTTATATCCAATTTCCAATAAGCCTGTCGCACACTCTTGTTGTACACGTGCTTCTGTCCTATATGTCACTCTGTGGTTTAAGCCTTCTTCGCTTCTCAACGAATGCGGTTTCTTAGCTCTGACTGCACATATGATATTATGATAGATTATATCAAAGTCCTTTTCTTCTTTGTGTTTATCAGGAAACACTGACACGGACTACAGTTCCAAGGTCTTGGAACCAGCTACAGAGGAGGAAATGTACCATTTATTGATTAAAAGAGGAATCTATCACTTATTTTTGTTATGAAGGAAGGAATACATCTGACACCAAATACACAGACATTGTTTAATATTAAAAGCAATCACAAAGGACCGAGAAGAAAGAGTGTTTTCTATGGTGACTCCATCAGCATCTCTCATTAATAATCTCATCTGATCAGGTAAATAAAGGGAAAATTAAGTTACATTTAATAAAAATCTACTAAGTAAAAGGCCTTATTTCTGTCAACAAGGATGGCTATAATCAGTTACAATCTTGCTCAGCAGTTGATTGTCTTCATTGTTTATGGTTGGATTTATATACATGTACAGTATATACACTACTGGTCAAAAGTTTTGAAACACTTGACTGAAATGTTTCTTATGATCTTAAAAATGTTTTGATCT